>NC_048301.1:42969318-43242185 GCF_013100865.1 Trachemys scripta elegans
AAGAACAGGAGTACTTGTGGCACCTTAGAGACTAACAAATTTATTAGAGCATAAGCTTTCGTGGACTACAGCCCACTGGGCTGTAGTCCACGAAAGCTTATGCTCTAATAAATTTGTTAGTCTCTAAGGTGCCACAAGTACTCCTGTTCTTTTTGCGGATACAGACTAACACGGCTGTTACTCTGACACTGGTAAAGCGTTTCACATCCCCCTCTAGTGCTGATTACACGGGCAACCTTAATACTGCCATTTCCTGACTTTTGAGAGCTTGACTTTGCAATCTTAATAATGTACTTTCAGTGCAGATTTGTATGTGTCTGTGTAGTATAGGAGGTAACTTGAGTGAATTTTTTGTTCATTGTGTACCGTGGACAAAGAGATAGAGCTGAGTTACAGTATTGAGCTTTTTTGCCTCCATCAGGTCCTCTGGCCCACAGCGAGATAGTTGTTGGGGAGAAGGTTGTGACTGTGCTCGCCACTAGATCACTTCCCCTCCAGGGAGAAGCTTGTGCATTAATTATTTACAGTAACTGTCGGTGATGAGCATGTAGTGTTTTGGCAGGGGGAGTGTATCTATATTCCAAGGGGAAGTCGGGCGTAGGGATTGAGTGGTATTAAGTGGGGGAGGGGGAAGAGATGCCAAGTGGGGAAAAATGATCTCATCCTTAGCTCAGGTTTTTTTATCCAGCTTGTTTACCAGGGAATTTCCTACGTGGGGGTGAGTATTGAGCAAGGCTCCCTGAAAGCTCCACTGAGGAAGCTTGTAACCCCACTTAGTGCAACATTTCATAGAAAAACATCAGAAGTTACTTTTCAAAGGTTGAGCTCATGGAGGCTCCTCTTCCTCGGCTGGCGACTGTTATAACGGGGGCCCTGGTGTTCAGCAGTGCCACACAACCTACCCTTTGGTGTGGAATTGTGCTCTGGAATCTAAACTTTTGTTTGTTTCGCGCTCTAATGGTTGTGAAGGTAAACATGACATGCTCCGAACCAGTGCGGTGTTGTCTGCGTATCAGCAGGCAGCCTGAAACGGTCGCTCTGAGAGGGAGTATTGTGCTTAGGAGGGGAAAATCAAGTGCACAGCTACAAAATGGAGAATAACTGGCTCAGCAGCAGCAAAGGATCTGGGGCCTGTAGTAGATCATAAATTGAATATGAGCCAACAGTGCGGTGCATTTGAGAAAAGGCAAATTCCATTCTGGGTGTATTAACAGGAGTATCAGATCTAAGCCATGGGAGGTAATTTTTCTACCCTACTCTGTACTGGTGCAGCCTCAGCTGGAGTATTGCGACCAGTTCTCGGCACAACACTTTAAGAAAAATGTGGACAAATTGGAGAGCGTCCAGAGGAGAGCAACAAAAATGATAAACAGTTTAGACAACCTGGCTTACGCGGAAAGGTTAAAAAAAACTTAGACTTGAGGAAAAAAGAGTGAAGGAGGGAACCTGATAAATCTTCCAATATATTAAGGGCTGTTATTGAGAGGATAGTGATCATTTTCTCCATGTCCATTGAAGGAAGGACAAGAAGTAATGGGCTTAACCTGTAGCAAGGGAGATTCATGTTGATATCAGGAAAAACTAAGTATAAGGCTCGTTAAGCCCTGGAACAAGTTACCAAGGGACGTTGTGGAATCCCTGTCACTGGAGGTTTTTAAAAAGAGATTAGACAAACACCTGTCTGGGTGATCTAGATTGACTTGGTCCTGCTTCAGTGCAGGGAGCTGGACTAATTGACGACTTGAGCCCTGCATTTCTATGATCTGTCCCATTCATCACCTTGGGATGTTGATTCTGAAACCTAAAGATCCAAATGTACCTGGCAGCCTTGTTGATTGTTGAGCTGGATGTTTCTGCTAAAGTGAATTGCGAGTGGAAATGCTTCCAGCACAATCCCCTGCCACCAACACCTGCAGCTTGTTTCCTCACAACCCCGGCCACCATACAAAAATCTTTGGCATGTTGAAAACTGAAAATTGTGGAGTCTGTAAAATACCCCAGGGACTCCAAGAATGTAGTAGTCATTAAACCTCTTCATTTTTAATTTCAGTGAAATGGCTGCAGAATTTCCAGTCTGCCCCACCAGCGTGTAGCTGAATTCAGAAACATTGCCACAGAATTGAGGTCCAGCTTGTGGAGTGAATGGGGCTGGGGTTCTAACTTCCCCAATGTCTCCAGCCCTGGAGGTTTCTCATAGGGGAGACTTCCCCAGATCATAAGGTGTTTGAAAGTTTCTTAGGGAAAGACAAACCCCGGTAATACTCACTGGCATCTGACTGTGCTGGAGGGGGTACATGACGCAAGCTGCATTCTTTTGGCTGGAGTAGGAGTCCTGTTGGGAAGACCAGGTTTCCCCTTCAGCAGACAGTAGCTTTGGGAGCTGGGACCAGCGGTGCACAAAGGTCCCTGCCCTGCTTCTCTGGTACCTTTTGTAGTTTGCCTAAGAGTCCCTCCATGGAGGTTCCATGCAGCATGTGAGCAAGGGTCTCAACAGCTGCTCAGTCCAGAATCCACACCTATAAGGAAAAGCAGGCTAGAGAGCAGGGATTGGCCGGGCTGGCTAGCTAGCCTGACTGGTTGCAGTCTTTGGATGATGCCATGTTGATGGGGCTTTCTGCTTTGCTCTCAGTGTTGGATGAAGCCACCAGTGCTCTGACAGAGGAGGTGGAGAATGAGCTATACCGCACTTGCGCTCAGCTGGGGATGACGCTAGTCAGTGTGGGACATCGCACCAGCCTGGAAAAGGTGAGATGGAGAGCGGCAGACGTATTTCCATCAGCACGGGGGGCCTGCTAGCTCCTGGACTGCATTTGGGACTGAACAGGGCAGGGAAGGGCAGGTGGATGAATGGCAGAGGCATATGTTGTCAGTGGGTGGATGGTGTGGAGTTGGGCAGGGAGAGAGAGGGATGGTGGGGTGTACATGGGCCAGCTCCTGGGGAGGAAGCGGATCCCCCTTTGAAGCCAAGGCACTCAGTTGTGTGTTGCTGAATTGCAGTTTCACACTTGGATTTTGAAACTCTCCGGAAGAGGAAGATGGGAACTAACAAGAACCGAGAGAGCGAGGCGGCTCCCAGCCAGTGAGGGATGCTGAAAAAAGTACCGAGGCTTGAGACTGGTTTATTACCCAGGAGCTGCAGAAACACCTGATTAGTAGATGTGGAACTGCAGAGCCACCAGGAGCCAATCAGTATTCAGGGAGGAGTGTGATGGTTTCTGGATTTTACTGAAGGAACCAGGGCTCTTTCCTTTCTGCCTGTTGTCCAAACTGTTTGTTGTTGGGTGCTGCTGAGAGTGGAGGTTTCCATCCCCCCAGAGGGGGCTTCTCCCCAAACCATTCCCCTGGCATCTGATCCCCTCTTCCTGCCTATCGTGATGGGGGGAGCAGAAGGAGCCCCATTTTCTTGCTTCTTTTGAGAGGGGGGATCACTTTGGATGGAGGGGGGAACTCCTGGGTGCCAGGAGAAGGCATCATCTGGTGCTGTGCAAAGGCAGGGCCAGTGGTGCCTGCACTTGACTGCAGTGTGATGCTAGCTCAGAAAGGACCATGGTCTCCACAGGGATCACTATCATCTGAACGTGAGGCTGGGATCTGCTGGGATGGACAGGGCCCATGTCTCTTCATTCAGTTCAGGGCCTTGCTCAGCACATGGTAGATTAGTCCATGGAGTTAGTGTCATTTTACCCCAGGCTGAACCTCACTAGAAGCATTTTGCATTAAAATCCAGGGCCTGTTAGCATGGGGTATGTGTGGCAGCATTCATCGAGCAGCCTGAGCTGGTGCCAGACAGCAGCTGCCTCCTCCTGTCATCCTGCACTAGGGCTGCCCTTACAGGTGGGCTAAGTGGGCAACTGCCAATTGGGGTGGGGGAGGTCACGATGTCTGAGTGCCACAAGCTAGTGGGCCTGGGCTACCAGAGCACAGGTGAGTGGAAGCTGGGCTGGAGCCACTGGCCAGCCGGGCGGGTGTGGGCAGTGCTGCCCCGAGCTGCCAGCCTTTCTGGGAGGTGGCAGGCAGCAGGGCTCACCCCTGCAGAGCCAGTGGGCAGCCCCTGGGTCCCCACCTTCCTGTGGGCACAGGCAGTAGCTGTGCACCACTCTCCTCCTGCTAGGTGATCGGGGTGTATGGTGAAGGGAGACCCTGGGCTCAAACTTCTCCCTATGCAGCCTGGCAGGCACCTGATCCCTGCGACGCCCCATGCTACTGTTCTCAAACTCAAAGGGTGCCAAAATACAGATTCAGCCAGGGTGCCATTTTCCCTAAAGCTGACCCTGTCCTGCATGGACACTGCTCCCCCACACAGACACAGTGCTGTGGCAGTGGGTTTGGAGCAGCTGCAGGAAAAACGTGGGCGCCTAGTGTTCTACATGGACATGCTGGAGCTGGGAGCCATCCTGAAGAGAGGCCTCCAATTTGGGATTAGCCAACCTCTGCCTCCTTCCTCATTATCCAGATGTGAGGAGGGGTATGGTGGCTTTTCACTAGGGCCTTCTACCTTCCGCTTCCTCACCCCCTCTGCCTGCTTCACCCTCACTCTTACTGCCCCCAGACACGGTCACTTCTCAGAGGAGCGGTCTGCTTTGGAGGTCCAAGGTCTTCAGTGCTGGTGTGAAAAATAAAGGTCTGATCTCAACTGAATTACTGGTGCCTGTTGATTGGCTTTTTCTAGGCTAGGTCCCAAATTAGATGGGGGTGGAGGGGTGAAGAAAAGGGGAGCAGAGAGTCTCTGACTGCACTCAGGTTACTGGCCCTGCTCCTCCTGCAGGAGGCGCTTGTGCCCCTCAATGATCTCCTCCACGGCCTCGTGGTCATCTAAGGTGGTCAGGTCCCCAAGCTCATCTGTTTTGTCCTCTACAATCTTCTTCAGGACACGGCGCATAATCTTACCTGAACGGGTCTTGGGTAGCCGCTTTGTGACCTGCAGCAGAAAGGAGCAGAGTAAGGGCTGCAGCCCTAAGCTGTATCATCTGGGGCTGGGAGCAGTGGGGAAGGGGCTTCCGCCATACTGTTGGGACAGGGTTGAGGGCATACAAGGTGCAGTGTGGGCAGGAACAGGCCTGCGGGCTATTACCTGAACATATTCAGGGCTTGCATATTTTGCAATCTTCTTTGAGACTAGCTCCTTAAGTTCATTGCTCAGCCTCTCCTGAGAGACATCAATCCCCTTCTTCAGCACAATGAACACATATGCTCCTGGGAAAAGATGGAGTTACTCATCCGTGCACCAAGCCATGGTTCAGGGAGATGTCCAGTGCAGGGCTAAGCACTCTGCAGCTGGCTGAGATGCAGCCTGAAGTATGAGGCTGAGATGGTGTGTCTGTGACCTAAGTGAATCTTGGATCACACACACCTCCCTTGTCCAAACCTTTGGACTGAAGTGATCTCACCAAAGCTGAGACTCTTCCTCTACAGGGCTACGGTTCCTCTCCTCCAATGAGGTTCTGGGACCTCCCTCCTGAAGATGTGTTGGAGGGAGTCCTGTGTTACCTGAAGCTGCAAACCCCTGCAGTGTAAGGCTACCCAAGACTTACCCCCTTCCAGCCCAAAGCCATGTGGCTCTTGCGATGACTCCCACCCCACTTTCGGTTGTGCCCCACAAAGCTTACTGTGTGTATGGCAGGGGTGAGTGCATTAGAAATACCAGACAGATGCTGAGTGTGGTCCCTGTGTCCCCACTCCCCCATACAAGTCAGGTATGCAGTCACCCTGAGAATGGCTCCTCCTCCCACCATTAGCCCTAGCAGCTGTGAAGCCCATTACAGAGATTGCAGTAACAGGAATCAGAGCCCCTCACCTTCTCCTTTGATCTTGTGAGGGAATCCGATCACGGCTGACTCTGCCACCGCTCTGTGCTGATTCTGGAACAAAACAGGTCTGCATTTCACTTCAGCAGTCCTGGCAGGCTGGCTGGAGCCTGTCCTGCCACACGCTAGCATGGTGCAGCCAGCTGTAAGGCAGAGAGAGATGGGGAGCTCCCAAGGTGGCCTCCATGCTCTCTTCCTACTTACCTGCCACACAGTAGTGTGTAGGGAAGAGGCCTGACACCCCTGCTTCCTCTTCCAGCTCTGGGCTTACCTCTGTGAGTGGCAACTACCCATTCTGCTCCTGCTGCAGCAGGACCCAGTAACCTGTTCACAAGATCTCACTGGGTAGTCCCTGCTTACAAACCCAGGGATGTATTTGCTCCAAAGAGCATGGAGAGACTCCAATCTCATAATGGGGGCCTCTAAGGTTTAGATCGGGGTTGGCAACCTTTCAGAAGTGGTGTGCCAAGTCTTAATTTATTCACTCTAATTTAAGGTGCCAATAATACATGTTGATGTTTTTAGAAGGCCTCTTTCTAAAAGTCTATAATATATAACTAAACTATTGTTGTATGTAAAGTAAATAAGGTTTTTAAAATGTTTAAGAAGTTTCATTTAAAATTAAATTAAAATGCAGAGCCCCCCGGACCGGTGGCCAGGACCCGGGCAGTTTGAGTGCCACTGAAAATCAGCTCGCGTGCTGCCTTTGGCACGCGTACCATAGGTTGCCTACCCCTGGTTTAGATGATCCCCTAAATTTGCAGGATGCTCTGAATCTTTTCTGATTCACCTAGTTATAGCCTGAGCGCCAAATAAACCTTTATCCCTCCCTTGCATGCAAGGATAGAGCTGGGGCCTGTGCTGTTAGAACAGCTTAGTTGTGGTACTGGAGCTAAATACTTTGCCATCTAGTCTGATATTGCTGAGGAAAGTGGAACTTAGCCTAGTGCAGCCATGTGCTGGGCCCTTTGACAGAAAGGTAAGAAGGCCTGAAGTGTTTGCAGGGGGAAGGGGTTGCCCCCTACCCAGTAAAGCAGCAGGGCAGCTGCAACATACTCATAGCTGTAGCTAGCTTGATAGAGCTTGTGATGGGAAGAGTCCTAGTGAGACTTCAGAAATCATGGCTGCATGTTATGCTCACTATCCCAGCTGGGCAGCTCTAGAGTTGGTTGGAAATCAGAGTGGGAGTAGCAGACGTGAGAGAACTGCCCCTTCCACCCTACCTGCTCCAGGTAGAACTCCTGCCCCATTCCCTACAAGGCCTCCTGCTGGAGCAGAGAACTCAGGCTTGACAGCAAGGTGCTATGTTCACTCAGTGTTTCATGGTTTCTTTACTTGGAAGCCCCCGTGCCCCTACTCTGCTCCCTGAAGAGGCTCTCCCCACCTCAGCTCTTCGTACTTGCTTATAAGCTAGGGGGTCAGGTGTTTACCACTTCCTTCTGCCCAAGCCTCTTACCACAGTATCTTCCAGCTCTGCAGTGCCTAGCCTGTGCCCGCTAACATTGATGACATCATCTAGACGTCCTGTCAGCTGGTAATATCCTTGGCTGGTACGATAGGCTCCATCTCCCGTGAAGAAAAATCCTGTGATGATCAGAACCATGAGAGTCTCTCACAGCTAGCCAATGCTAGCTGCACCCTCTTCCCCTGTCCCATTACCTCCATGGCTTAGGTACACCCCTCCCCACATCAACACTATCCCCCCTATATACTGTGCCCCCCCTAAACTCACGGCAAAGGGACTTCCCTACCCCCAGTCAACCTCCTGAATTCTCCCAGCTCTGCAGCTCAGGGGCATTCCCTGTTACCACCCTTAATTCTGGGGTGCATGCTCCATTGCTGGACCAGCCCCATTCCCACAAGCCTGGGACCCGTGCCACAGTGCAGCCCTCCATAGTCTGGACACTTCTCTTCCCTTCTCTCATTTCTACAGGAGCTGACATTATTTGTATTACAGATGCAATTGGTGGTCCCCACTGAGATCACGGCCCCTTTGTGATAGGTGCTATGTATACATAGTAAGGAGCTGTCTCTGTGCCAAAGAGCTTATTTTCAAAATAGATGAGACAGATGAAGGGTGGAAGAAAGGAAGAGCCACCTCCATTTTACAGATGGGGAACTGAGGCACAGAGAGACTATGTGACTTATCCAAAGCGTTGCAGAGAGTCTGTTGGAGCCAGGAATTTAACCCAGATCTCTCATGTGCCAGTCTAGTGCATTCACCATAAAACCCCTTATTCATGTGGCTCTAGTCTCCAATCCATGATCAACTGTACATCTTCCTCTGTCCTTCCCTGCAAATCCTACCTGGGTAAGGCATCAAGTAGGTTTCCAGAAATCTCTTGTGGTCATTGTAAATGGTCCGTGCCATTCCTGGCCAGGCCTGAGAGATGCAGAGGGCTCCAGAGACATTGTTCTGTGTTAGGATGTTTCCCTGGAAAATAATACACTTTGTCATGACTGGGGCTGAGGGTAACCTCCATGCTTGGTCCTGGGTCTAGTTTTACCTGCCACACCCCACCACAACCTTCTGACTGGGAGACACATGGAGAGCAGTGCGGGAGGATCTAGTTCACACCACCCGCAGGGCGGTGATGAGCAGCCCACTCTGCTGCTTAACACCTGGTTCTGACAGAAGCCAGTTCTCACCCAGGCCCAGCCTGTTCTGTGCCCTTGTCCAGATCTGCTTCCCCTGGTGTGTTCCAGGCTCCCTGGGCAGTGGCATATAGCTACAGCTATGGCTGTGAGTCTAGCATGGCATCCATTCAGTTACTGAGAAGCTGGAACCCACTGATCCAGAAAATACCTTTGTAGCATTTCTGAGGCATGTGTCCGAGCTCCTCCCAGGACAGGGCACTATAGAGAATGGTGCAGGAACACAGGCTGAGATGGCAAGGGGTTGCTACCAGCTCCCTTGCTGCAGTTGCTCAAAATAGGAGGATCTGTAGGGTGTGGGACATGACCTGGGGTGGGCGGGGAGGGGAGACAGGGTCCAGTTTACAAGTCCTCTACTTCCAGCTTCTGCCTGCTGGAGGGGACAGTATGGGAACATTGGCTAAGAGAACCTCTGGACTGATGGTTGTAAGTTACCTTTTCATCCAGGAGGGCAGGGCTGATCCCAAAGAATGGTCTCATGGCCATGCCTGGAAGAATCTCATCTCCGGGGCTGGATGGACGGGGAGAGATACAGATGCCTCCTGTTTCTGAGGTAAATGTAATGGTGACACCCATGAAATTAGGTCAAAGTGAAAGCCATGGAACACTGCTAAGAAATCCACCTTCCCCCTAAGCCTTGCATGGTTAATGGCCGTGTGGTGGTGAGGGGATTCAGCTGCTTCTGTGCCCATGTAGGGGTTGCTGTAGGCAAGGCTCTCTGCTGTCTGGAGGTGGCTGGAAAAGATTGTTAATTAGAGATGGAAAGTCTTGCTCATCTAGTCCAGAGCTGGATTGGTCCCTACCGTCTATTCTCCAGGCTAATTTTAAATCCTATCATTTATTTGTCTGTCCTGTGGTGGGGCCAAGAGGCTCTCTGTGCTGGGCACTTGGCTGTAATGTGCCATGCACATCTATGGTGATGTCTAAATAATAATTACCCCCAGCTGAACAATCCCAGATGGGTATTACAACTGCGTAGGTGCCTGTAATGGCACCTTTGCTTCTTACCAGTTTGCCACCATGTGTCAACTACTGGGCACCGTGCATCGCCAACCACGTTGAAGTACCACTCCCATGCTTCTGTGTTGATGGGTTCTCCCACTGTAAGGGGAAAGAGAGATGAATTATGTTTAAGGGACAATTCAGAAAAAATTCTCTCCTTCCCTTTTCCTCCAACGTACTGGCTTTATCAAGATCATGGACCTGGGCCAACGAATAGGCCTTCTCCTTGGTGGTGTATTCTCTCTTACTGCAAAGTACTGACCCAACACATACCTCTAATCCAGCCCACTACTGAACTGAGTCTGAGAGTGGTAGTCTGGTCAGCCCCGAACCATCACCTGGTACCAACCTGATCCAAGGGTCTTGAGGGAAGATCTGTCGTATTTCTTTACCCACTCGTCCCCATATCTCAGCAGCAAGCGAATTGCTGTGGGTGCTCCATAGAACTGATTAATTCGTAACCTCTCCACTGTTTCCCAGTAACGCCCTGGAATGGGAAACTGGGCCAGTTACCTCTAGGATTGGCTCATCCCAGTACATTCCTTGCTTTCATACCCCTGTTGTAGCAGTGCTATGGCCCTCTCAGCCAGGCCAACTTAGCTCAGGGTAAACCCAGGAGGAGCAATGACTCTTTCCTTTCTTGAGAGCCCTTCCTGATAACCATCGCCACAGCTCTCTCTGCGGCAGGGAAGGGCACAGCTAGCATCCCCCTCAAGACCCTGCCACACATGTCATAAACAAGAGACTACTCCAGAGAAGGAGGGATTTGCTCTTTTCCTTACTGCTCCACCCATGAATAAGATGGTTCCCTACCACCTCCCCTGGGATACGAGAGGAATTCAATGTGTTCTTCAGCTTCACACATGGACTCAACTCATGCTATGATGTCAGGAGTTTTTGGTACGTGGGCTGAGATGGGAATTAATTTCAGGCCTCTTTCTCTTCTGCATGGAGCGGCCAGGGTCACTTCCCTGCTTGCCAGAGATTTCAGAGCAGGGTTACATTCATGCATTTATAATAGCTTCTTACAGTTCTGGCAGAATGGCTGCTGAGTGTTTTTGAAGAAGGATCCTTCCCTCAGCCCCACAACCTCTTCCTGCTGCCCTTCCCTGCACCTGGGGCTCTTCTGAACCTCCTCATTACTCACCAGGATTGGGGTACACTGGAGTGCTCTCAAAAAGGACAGTGGTACCTCCGTTGCACAGAGGGCCATACACCACATAACTGTGCCCTGTGATCCAACCGATGTCTGCCATGCAGCCAAAGATGTCCCCATCGTGGTAATCAAACACATACTGTGCAAAAAAAGAAGAGAGCAAGAGCTGTAGCCTGGACAGGGCCCCTCCTACCACAGAGGTTGCCAGAGCAGCTCTTGTGTGGGAGAGATCTGTAACTAAAGTCTCCTGTCTCTGCCAGCCTCGTCTTCCCCTTCATAGATGCCAAGACCAGAAGGAGCCATTGTGATCACCTCACCTGCCCTCCTGTGTAACACAGGGCTATAGAACTTCCCCCAAACAATTCCTAGAGCAGGTCTTTTAGAAAAAAGATCCCATCTTGACCAAACATTGCCTTTGATGGGGAATCCACCACAGGCTTGGCAAATTGTTCCAATGCTTAATTACTGTTAAAAATGTACACCTTATTTCCAGTCTGAATTTGTCTAGCTTCAACTTCTAGTCATTGGATCACGTTATACTTTTCTCTGCTAGACTGAAGAGCCCATTATCAAATATTTGTACCCCGTGTGAGTACTTACTGACTGTCATCAACTCACCCCTTAACCTTCTCTTCAATCTAAGTAGATTGAACTCCTTGAGTCTATCACTATAAGGCATGTTTTCTAATTCTTTAATCATTCTCATGGCTCTTCTCAAACCTTCTCCAATGTATCAACATCCTTCTTGAATTGTGGACCCCAGAACTGGACACACTATTCCAGCAGCAGTTGCACCAGTGCCAAATACCGAGGTAAAATAACCTCTCTACTCCTACTTGAGATCCCCTTGTTTATCCCAGGATGCCATTAGCTCTTTTGGCCATAGTATCACACTGGGAACTCCTGTTCAGCTGATTATCCACCATGACACCCAAATTGTTGTAAGTCACTGCTTCCCACCCTCTCTGCTACACCCATCTGTCACAGCTTGTCCTTGTTTAGCCCTTAAACAGGGACTGGCCTATTCTGCATTTGTGCAGTACCCAGCACAATGGCGCCGTAGTCCTGGTTAGGGCCCTGCTGAAAAAGAAATAAATAACAAAAGCAGCTTCAGTCCTGTGCTGAGGAAAGGAGCCAGGGTCTTGATGCAAATTCAGACAAGCCAGTTCCCATTATTATTGGAGTCAACACTTGAGGACTGTCAGGAACTTCAGAAGGACCTTTCACAGGTAGACTTGGCAACATGATGTCAGATGAAATTCACTGTTGGCGAGTGCAAGGGCATGCTTGTTGGAATGAACCATTTGGACCACTCCTTCACATTGCTGGATTCTAAATTGACTGGGCCCACTCATGGAAAAGAGCTGCTCCTGTGCAAACTAATTGTTAGGCTGTATAATGAACTGAACTGACCGTGTGATACTGCCATTAGACAAATCAACAGTAAGTTCATAGCTGGAGTAGTGTTCAGCGTTGCTCATCACTCCACAGACAGGTACAGTAGAAACAGAAATGAACAGAGGCCTAGGAGACTTCCCTAAGAGGCAAGACTATTTAGTTCAAAGAGGAGATGAGTCAGAGGGGATGTGACAATGGTGTATTAAAATACTAATTGGTCTAGGGACGGTAGAGCGGGTGCCTGTGTTCCCCCTTCTCAGAAGATCAAGAAGACACTCACTCAATGAAAGTGAAAAGCAACTAATCTAAAATGGAGATAAGGAAATTATTGGCTACCAAGTGTAATCAGTTTGTGAAGTCTCCCCCCCTCCCCCCCAACTCCCCCGCAAGAGCATTTCTACTCTTTGAATGGTCACGCTCTAAAAAGACCACTATGGGGTTTCATGCTCCTCTTTCTCGCTGACTCCAGATCCAGTTTGCTCAATTTGCCAGTAAAAGAAAAAAGTCTCTTTGTGATTGCCAGCCCTCAAAGTCCCCCGTGAGCAGGACTGGGTTCCTTCCACCTTACAACACTGTCTAATAAAGACAAATAGTTGTGCTGCTGCTCTGCAAGCCAGAATAGATTCCAGCCTCTCTCTTCTTGTGGCGTTGGCTCTGCAGGGTTAGCAGGCGAACACCCCTCTGTCCCACTCAGGGGCGGCTCTGTTTTTTGCCGCCCCAAGAATGGCAGTCAGGCGGCCTTTGGTGGCATGCTTGCGGGCGGTCCTCGGTCATGTGGATTCAGTGGTGTTTCTGCAGGTGATCTGCCGGTCCCGCGGCTTCGGCGTACCCGCTGTCGAATTGCCACCGAAACCGCGGGACCGGTGGACCTCCCGCAGGCACGCTGCCGAAGACCGCCTGACTGCCGCCCTCACAGCGACTGGCAGGCCGCCCCCCGCAGCTTGCCGTCCCAGGCACGCGTTTGCTGCGCTGGTGCCTGAAGCCGACCCTGGTCCCACTCCGCAAGGTAAGCCTGGCTCTGCACCGTCACAGGGACCTGGAGTTCAGACTGCTATTTTCCATACCCTCCCATTTCCTTGGATGTCATGCTGGAGTAGGGGGTGGGACAGAATGTCCTAGAGTAACAGGGTTCAGAGTAGCAGCCGTGTTAGTCTGTATCCATGTTAGTCTGGATAGCAGGGCTGGCCCTGAGAGTGAAACCTCTATTTTACTTGGGCCTGGCTCCTCTCACTCCATTTCCCGTCTGTTTAACACCAAGCAAGTTTCCTAGTATAATGTCTCTTGGAGCCCTTTGTTTCTTGGCCGTTGTTCTGAGATCTGCCATTTCCTACAATACTTTAAAAGCCTCTTGTCCCTTACTAACATCCTGTAGCTGCCATTAGATTTGCTGTGGCAATGCTCGAGCAGCTCCCCGCAAAGTGGGCCCCCTGACAGGAGGGTGACAGCTGAGGTTTCCGGGGGTGAGGAAGGCTCTGGAGTGTTTGTAATGGAAACTCGCTATCCTCTGTGATAGTCTCTGTTTAAAGTAACAGAGTATTCAAGCAGCAGCAGCAGCTTGCTGAACCCAGCTGGGGAAAACAAGCAGGAATTCATTCCAGCTCTGGTCATGTTTTCCAGACCAGCTGGAGCTAAAGTGGCCGTGTGTTGGAATTGGATAGTGCTGCCTGCTTCCCACATTCCTGTCCTGGGACAACATCCCCTGCTTTCAGCTTTGTGTTCTCATGAGCTGCCCCAGTATTGCCAAGCAATAGCTACACAGCGTGCAGTGGCCAGCAGCACAACTGTGCCAAGCCAGGGGTCTAGGGAGGGTTAAGCACGTTGCTTTGTTCTGTGTCAAATCACTGGCTCCCGGATTTCCACACGTCCCCATCCCTGGCACACAGGGCATTTCAGACCTAAGTCACCAGATCTGGCCTCACATGAACACTAGATGCACCAAGGCCAGGACTGGAGCCCTCTGGTAAGAGGGCCTGGGTGGAGGTATAAAGATCCCTGGATCAGGTTTAGGGGGAGCTTGCCCATGGCTAAGGAGCCCACACTGAGCTGTTTAGAAAGGGAATTGTCTCATGAGAAGCCAGAAGGGTGGCTCTTGTGTAACATCAACAGACCCTGGTGGTCAGCAGGCAGGATAGAACCTGGGACCTCTGGAGCTTAGTGAGTGAGCCTCTACTGCATGAGCTAAAAGCCAACTGGCTGTTAGCCAAGGCTGTAGAGCAGACTCATAAATCACTCTCTCTCTAAGTGGTCTTGGAGCCACTAGATGGGACAGAACCCCACACAGAGGAGGTGAGTGGGTTACACTTGGAAGCAGTTTGCTTGGGGAACTGTCTCAAGCAATGGGCTTTTCCCCACTTCCCTTGGGGGACTGTTCTGCAGCCCAGTACTGTGCTGCCTCAGGAACATGTGTGGCTTAGCACGTGAGTTCCCAGCAGCTCTGTCTCCAGCTCTCTCTCATGGCTACACGGCAAAAAACAACCACCCGGTGGCAGTGAGTCTCAGCGCCTAGGTCAACGGGTGCACGATGCTCATGCTACAGCACTAGAAATAGCCATGTAGACCTTCATGCTCAGGCTCTGAAGCCCGGGGAAGAGGGTGGGTGTCAGAACCTGAGCTCCAGCCTAAGTGGGAATGTCTACACAGCTAGTTTTGTGGCGTGGCGCAGCGCGTGCCTGCGTCTGTACACCTTGGCTCTGAGGCTCGCTGCCGTGAGGTTTTTTCCCCTCAAGTGTAGGTTTACTTTCAGAGGGCTTGCCTATGGCACCCTAGTAACTGGAATAAAATCTGGGAGATTGTAGGGGCTTCCTCTTCCCAAAGCTATCTCTGCTCCATTGAAGTATGGACCCCTCTCTTTAGTGCTCTAGGGGCTCTCTTCAGGAGCAGAGCTTTCACTCTCACGTATGCTTGGGTTTAGTTGAATCTCAGACCACAGGGGAGAGGGGTCTTGGAGATATCTCTCTCTCTCTCTCTAAGTATGTCCTGTATTCCCCACTGCAGGCCTGTAAGCAAATTGCTGGCATAACTGCAACAGAACTTATACAGAGAAGGAAAAGGCTAGGTTATTTCTGTAAGATACCAGCCATTTCTCTCTCTCCATACGCTGGAATGAATTGGCTGGGTGTCTGAGCAATGCTTTTCTCTGCGGGTGGAACTCCCTCCCTGAACTGATTGGCTCAGTGGCGAGGACAGAAGAAGGAAAAAACAACTGTTTAGACATAAATGACTGTAAATATAAAACCTGTTTCAGAGAAGCAGCCATGTTAGTCTGTATCTGCAAAAAGAACAGGAGTACTTGTGGCACCTTAGAGACCAACACATTTATTAGAGCATCCGATGAAGTGGGCTGTAGCCCACGAAAGCTTATGCTCTAATAAATGTGTTAGTCTCTAAGGTGCCATAAAACCTGTGTCTTGCTGGTGTTTGCTGCTCCTCCCCCTCTTTCTACCTCACTTGACATCTTGGCAGCTCTTTGGGGCATAGACCATCTCTTCCCGAGTGCTGGAGCAGTGCCCAGCACAACAGGGCACCCAGGTCTACTTGGGGCCTCTGGGCGCTACTATAAGTAACGAATAATTGACTACTCTAGAACATGCGCTGGTGCCCCCTGTTGCCTGGACTCAGTCCTGCTGCACTCCTAGTAACCATCTTTACCTCCAGCAGCTGGATCCCTAATAACATTAGCAGCTCCCAGATTGTGCTTTAGCTCAAGCAGCAGAGACGTGGTCTTGTCATCATAGCTTGGTAGTTCTGTCTGTATGCCTTGACCCGACATCCCTGGTGTCTGTGTCTAGGCCTCGTTACCTTGTGTGTGATGGCAGTATAGAGCAAGTATCCTGCCTGGGAGTGGACCAGCCCTTTGGGTTTGCCAGTACTGCCTGATGTGTAGAGAAGGAACAGCAAGTCTTCACTCTCCATGACAGCAGGCTCACAGCATACATCTTCTTTCATCATTTCCTATGACACAAAGCAGAGAGGTTCTCACTCAGCTCCAGGATCTCCTCACAGCCCCCAGATTTCCCTCCACTCTCTCCACACTTGCTCTGACTTCACATTTCATTAGTCATTTACTAAGCCCAGAAGAGCTGAATGGAAAGCATTATATACATCAGAGAAATGAACCCCACTGTGGCTTATTCCTCTGCTGCCCGGTGATGGGCCAACGCTGCCTGGCAGGGGGATAGCATTGTGGAGGCCGGGCCAACCCTCTAGCAATTCAGATCCTAACCCCTCTCCCCACATTCAGGCTCTTTAATCCTGTTGCTTCTTCCTGCCTACATTTATCAAGTCCATCCTTCCTCTCCTTTCCTATGGCTAACATCTTGTCCAATTGGTCAATTCTCATCTTTATTGCCGCAGCCTCTGCCTCTCTGGCTTCCCTGCTTCCCTGCCTGATCCTCTCCAGTACATACCAGAATGGGTGCTGCCACTGGCCATGCTGCCCACCTTTCTTCAGAGCCCTTCAGTGTCTTACTTTCACCTTCCACATCTGGTTTAAGTTTCTTCTCCTCCCCCGCCCAAGGCCCTACAGAATGCTGCCCCAACAGTATCTTCGCTCTCATTTCCTCCTATGCTCCTCTATTTCCTTTGCCTCCTAGTCTTTGCATCTTCTATGCTGCCCTTAAGCTTTGAATTCCCTCCCGCTCCCAAACGCTCACCCCCTCTTCATTCAGCTGGCTCCTTAAAATGCAGAACTACGCTGAAAAGTGACTATCAAAATGGCACCAGTTTTTCACTGTTGCCAGATCAAGTGTGCTGTGTTCAAGTAAACGGAGGGGTTCTCTTCCACATGCTGGCACCACAAACTCCCCCTGGGTCCTGAGGGTCAAGCTGGCTCTTGCTGGCTCAGGCATCACCACTAGTAATAACAATTCTGCAGTTGGGGCACACTTAAACATTCTGCTGATGCGTTGTCCAGAATAGACTCCAGCTCCCTCTCCCAGGCTGTGTAGGTTCTGTGGAGCCAGCAGGAGTAAAAGGCTGTAATCACTGAGCCAGCAGTCTAATGCTGAACCCAGCCAGGGAGCAGATCTGCTGAGTAGAAAGAGGCCATTTGTTCACTGTCACTTTTCTGACCATAACAGAATTCTTCTGAGAAGCCTTCTCAAGTTAATTAGGTTATTTGTTGAGCACAGACAGTGAGCTCCACTCTGAACAAAACATGGAGGAGGCAGTTGTTTTGAACGCAGGAGCTAACGACAACATACTTCTTCAGAAAGAGTAAGTGCCACTACCCTGAGGTCTGGCCAGCATTGGATGCGTTGTGCTTAACTAAGAGTGTAAACACCAAGAGAGACAGTCCACGTCACTGTCTATGCCTTGTATAGCACTGACTGCAGTCAGTAAATGTGGCTGTGGGCCCCACCCAGGCTGGAACAGCAGGGGTACTGCAAGCCAGGAATGAGGTGCATAGACAAAGATGAGTGGGGAGCCCAGGGCTGGAATAGCAGGGAGTGCTATAGGCCAGGTCTGAAGCACATGGGCAGATAGTTTTCAAGGTCTTGCCCACACTATTGCAGGCTCTGGTTAGTACTGCCAGCCCCTGATGTTACACAGAGAACATGCGTCTCAAAGAGCTCCCCACTTTAACTCATTCATTCATTCTAGAGAGCAGGGAAACTGTTGTTGGGAAGGTTCCTGGCCTGGGCAATAAGCTTCGGACCATGACACTGTTACCCCAGAACAATGGCCCCAGTGCATCTAAGTGCAAACACGGTCCTTTGGGCTGGGCTGGAAACCCACCCCCACCACTTCTCCTGATTCACTAGAGCAGATGCCCTACCCTGGGGGGAAGTTGGTAGTAACTCCATATGGCATCTCACCTCCTCCAGCGGCACATCCAGTTCTGACATGGGAACCTTCTGCTCAGTCCTCATGGAAACCAGAACTCGCTTCACCAGCGGGCACGCATGCATGGCCTGGTCCACTGTCTGCTTCAGCTCAATAACCTTGCCCCCCCTCAGCGCCTGGTTCACAGTGATCACTGTCTCTGACTGCGCTGAAGAGGGCAAAAGAGAAGAAAACAAACAGCAGCATGATCAGCCCTTTACCTCAGCCCAGCTGCTCCCCTGCCCTCTCGCCCTCCATCATTATTACCATGATGTCTAGCCTCCCACAACTCCAGCTCCACACACACATCTAACCCTGCCCTGCCCCGCATGCCTTTCCTCTCTCTTTCCCCCTCCCATCTCCAGTTTTCATGGCCTCTCTTTAAAATAAGAGCAGCAGTTTTAAACTCTTTCTTTCCCATTCATGTGTCCCATTAAATCACATACAACCTGATGAGAGGCAGCACTCCAGGCCCTTGCTCCCTCTGATTCATAGAATATCAGGGTTGGAAGGGACCTCAGGAGGTCATCTAGTCCAACCCCCTGCTCAGAGCAGGACCAATTCCCAACTAAATCATCCCAGCCAGGGCTTTGTCAAGCCTGACCTTAAAAACCTCTAAGGAAGGAGATTCCACCACCTGATGAGGCAGAGAACTCAAGCTCCCACGCCAAGAGGGGATGGCCTGACAGACCCTGCTGCTCTAGGAGTTTATTTTTAAAATGCTGAATTTGATGAAGCCGGGCACAGCATCCATTGGACTGGAAGAGGCTTCTAGTGAGACCTAGTGAATAGCCTTGGATCAGGGCAGGCCCTCTACTGGGATATTTAGTGCTCTCCTCCCTGCTGTGCATCATCATGGCAGGATTCCTTAATCATCCCTGACAGGGCAGAGGATGTTTCTCCTTAAAGAGCTCCGCTGATGAGGAGCATTCCAGCACTGTCCCCTTGCAGCATGTGCCACTGTTGAGCTCTGCTTAGGGTTAGAGAGCGTCTCTGAATATTGAACCTGAACTTCCCCTGCTGCATCTTAAGCCTCTTCCTTCCAGGCCGCCCGTGGGAATGAGTGATCCCTGTGCAAACTGTTTCATCTCCCTCTGTTGATTTCCTGGCTGCAGGTTTTATTTTCCAAACCGTCTCTCAGGGCAGGGCTTGTCTGTAGCTACAGCTTGTGGGGAGTTGTGGCGATGATCTTGGGTGGCTTGAGCATGTGATCCCGGGCCCACATGTTTCCTCCGCTCCCTTAGGCCACTCTTGCCTCCATGGCTGGAGGAGTAAGAATGCCAGGACAGGAGGAGTTTGCCAGGAAGCTTTAGGCACAATCACCACACCCTCAGCACCACTGGTCACTGAAGCTGACAGGGGTTGATATTGTTCTCCAAGGGGACAGGATGAAGGGACAATTTGTGCACAGAGCACCTATCCGTTTGAAGAAGGCGCTTACCATCCCGGATCCTATCAGCTAGAGCCTCGGAGCTGAATCCGGCAAATACCACTGTGTGTACGGCTCCTATCCGGGCACAGGCTAGAATGCTTGCCACAGCCAGAGGGCATGGGGGCATGTAGATGATGACTCGGTCACCTCTTTTCACTCCCTGTCGTTTCAAGGTGTTTCCCAGACGGCAGGTCAACTCAAGCAGTTCTCTGTCCAAAGAAACCAGCTTGTAATTAGAAGCTCTCCCATCCCAGAAGTCTCTCTGAACTGGGAACAGATGGGGCTAGCTTCCCTTCCCTTCCCTTCTGGTAGCCCCGCAGAGCTGGAGATGAAAGACTCTGGTTCCTTAATCAGATAAGTAACCATACCAGCCCTCTGTGCTCAATTCCTCCAGCTCAGGGCCCCTTGATGGGGTAAGTACAGAGGTAAGTACTGACCTGTATGTAACCCGGACTTCTTTCCCAGGCTCATCTTTCTCCCAGATCAGGGCCACTTTGTTTGGCGCTGTGTGGACATGTCGATCCAGACAATTCACTGAAAGAGAAGATTGACTGTCATTACAGGCTCAGCTATTTTCAATTCTAGTAAAGCCAGTGCTAGTGACTCCATTTTCTGAATACCAATCAGGGTGGCTGCATTGTAAGTTTGACTGTTATTCAACCCATTAAACCACATCATTGCTAGCACCAACCATCAGGTCAGAAGCACCACCCCAATCCAACTCCCACACCTTCCTACCCACCACACCCATGACCATCCTCTTCATCCTTACTTGCAATCTGCACATTCCCAACCAGAAACTTCCCCCAAACACCCTGAGTAACCATAACAGCCCTCTGCACTTGTCCTTGGCGGCTCTCTGAGTGCCTCATGAATATTAACTCAGTCATTTCTCAGCAACCCTGTGTGGCAGATAAGCAATCCACAGAGAACACTTCACCTCCCACTGAAATGCAGCTGCCTCTTTAGTGGAATGGGGCAGCTATTAAACAGTGACAGCAGCACTCCAGAAGGCAGTTTAGGACAGGAAGTGAGGAGCACTGTAGAGAGAATGTAGGGAAGCAGAATGCAATCACCGGAGATGGAATAGGGCCAGAACTCTGGGAGTACTTAGAGTTCCCAGAATGTTTAATGACCACAAGCGGTCAAGACCTTGGTTTTAAAACTTATCCCAAAGTGGGCTCCTCTGACAGCACCCGTGTTGCCAACACTTGTAGTTTTATTGGGAGTCTCATTGCATATGTTGTTTGTTGTAGAGCTCCAGCTCCTGGAGTTGTGATTATGTGAGACTTTCAGCTTTCATTTAAAAAAAATAAATTTCTCTCCCTTGTGGTTCCAGATAAAAGCTTGAAAATGTGATCCCTAAAGGCTCAAAAACCAGAAGGCAAATAAAAAAAAGAATCAAAACTTCTTATTTTTGAAATCTCATGGTTTTTGGGGGCCTGAGTCATGATTTTTGAGTGGTTGGGGTTGGCAGTGCTGCTATCTAGCACTGTGAAGAGGCACTCGTTGATAAGGGACACGCACTAACTTCTACTTGATGACCCCAGGAGCACATGGGTGCACCTTTGAGGACTCCCACAAAAGGGTACTGACCAGGCCCAATGACACTTAGCTTTGTCGTGGAAAGAATCACCCACGCACTGATTTTAGTTCACAGACTCAGAGCCTGAGGCCTTTATTGCAATACATACCAAACGCGTTTGGGGTGCAGTTCGAAAACTGACACACCGAGCACTGCTCGCAGGCGGGTTTTTATTTCATTAAACCGCAAGCAAAGTACAAACAATACGTCATGAGTTAAGAAACTGGGGTCATGAGTTAAGAAACCGGGGTTGGGGTCAGTCATGAGTTAAGAAACTGGGGTTGGGGTCAGTCTCCCCCCTCCCAGTACCTTCCTCATTATTTTCCGAGAAGTGGGTGTTATTTGGGTATAGGGGCGCTTGGCGGTTTTCTCCAGGGGTGATACTTGGCACCAGCTTGGGTACATTTCTCGACAAGGCACATGTTATTTTCCGGGGGGTTTCGGTGAAGGGTTAAGGGAGAAGTTACCATGGGACGCCTAAAGAAGATCTATGATTGGTTAATTTGCAGATAGCTGGAATTGGAAAATGTTGCAAATAGCTGCAACAGCAAGGATGATTAACTCTTTGCAAAAGCAATTTCTTAATGTAAGCGGATATCCTATTTTTCTAGCGGTTTCATAAACTTATTATTATTATGTTGCTAAAGCAGTTTCTTGCTGTAGCTTTTAGCATTGTTCTGTGTTTTTCTCCCTCTCCTCCCCCTCCCGGTCATTACCCTTGACTGAGTTTGGCAGAGAACCGTGCTGTTTAGTCTTGCTCAGGCTAAGGCCTGCACTACTCTGTGTAAGGGCAGATAGCATAACAGATCTCTGTTGGAGGGTTTATTTCGGGGCCCACAGATTCAAAGCTCTGGCTATTAGAAAGAAGGCCCCCCTGTTCTATTTCCCCATAGCTTGTGAGAGCAGCTAGGCTCACAGCACATGGTGGTTCAGCTGTATTCACACATGCTAATGAGACACACTCACTCCCCTACAACCAATCACATTCCTACACACCTACCACACACAGCCGATTGGACCGTTCCTGGCAGGAATCCTCTGGCTGAACTTGTGCCTGGATCTGAGAGACCATCCCTCATTTGAATCCTTTTACCAGAATGTGCTGCTCAGCTCTACCTCCCTAGTTTTCGTGAAAGTGTTGGATTGAGTGGCACCGTTGGGCACCCCTGGACTTGGGTGTGAGGAGAATAAGACTGGGAACAAACACGCCAGGGAAAGTGGGGGTCAGAGGCAGGTGCTGTCTCACACTCACACCCTCGCTCTCTGACACACTTTCTTCCCTTTCCCTCCTCCCTCTTTGGTGCCTGTTCCTCAGACTATTCCTCTCAGTTTAGGATTTCCACATGCAGGGGAAAAACAGATCGATGCACTTCCAAGAAAGTGTCTAAAAACAGAAAGCTAATTCTTGCTGCCATAGAACTTCCCCAGTAGCCACCGGCTAATAGAAGGAGTTAACAGTGTGTGCATTCCCAGGAACAGATTCATGAGACTGAAAAGGATCCATCCTGAAGATGCTGGGACCAGATAGGTTCCCCAAGAGGCCAGCAAACTGGAGTTGGGGAGTCTGGCTTCCTGCTTACCTGCTACATTCAGTTGTCCTCCCAGGAACCAGGACACCCAGCCCTGCTGTAGATTACAGTCTTTGACAGAGTGAAAAGGATTAATCCACATGAGTCGGCTTCTCCCTAGAGCTCCCCAGAATTCATCTACCTGCTCCACTGACACCTTGTACAGCCCTGGGTGGTCCCTTGATCCAGCGAACGCTACAGCTTCCGGCATATATGCAGTCAGGGGCCCACCGCTCCAAGATCTAGCTATTCCAGAAGAAAAGGGTCCTCTAGAGGACTGACAGAAGACTTTTAGGCAGCAAGCCCTGGGAAGCAGCCAGGCCATGATCCAGGGTTGCAAGAGAGATCCCCAACTCTGCAACAAGCAGGAAATGGACTTCAGAATTGTGCTCTTCTTCTTTAGATACAAACTCCAGGTTAAGTGCTTTCACTCTGCCCTGGAGCTGTGGCCTTGAGCCGGAAGGAGTGGGGTGTTAGCTGGGTCTCTCTCTGTTCATCAGATTATAAATTCGCACTCAGCAGAGAGCTCATGAGGTGCCCAGTCTCTTCCTGACACGCTCGCTCTCGCCTGTTCCAGATGGATACATGCAAAGGAAATTCAATCCCTTTTAAGGGAGGAAAGGGGGTGGGCTGTAGGAATGTTTGACTGGAATAACCTTCATGCTAATCTGAATTCTGACAACTGCTTTTGCTCTGAAGCCAGAACTGGCTGGTGCAACCGGACCAATCCAGGCTGGTCTGTGTCACCTTACACTTTCCCTTTGTCCTATCACTAACCTGCCCTTGCTTAGAGGTTGAATGGAGCAGTTTGCCTGCTAGGTTGATCTGACCCCACTCCAGACTCCTACCTATCTGCTCTGCTTGAATTCTTCTCCCAATCTCACTTTGTGCTTCCCCCACTCATGCTGCCCCCTGTTCCTGAAATTATTTCCCTTCCTTTAGGTTCCAAATGGCCTCACTCTCCTCAATCAGAATCCTAAAAATACTCTTCTAAA
This sequence comes from Trachemys scripta elegans, assembly GCF_013100865.1. Lineage (NCBI taxonomy): Eukaryota > Metazoa > Chordata > Testudines > Emydidae > Trachemys > Trachemys scripta. The sequence goes on from NC_048301.1 coordinate 42,992,737, forward strand.
GTCTTTCAGCCACAGTCCACCACAGAACTATGGGGCTTCTATGAGTCTATGAAAACTCTTTGCTGACTAAGATCGCACCTGCAGCTGGTCACCCAAGGGGATCTGGGCTATTTATATACACTCTGGGGCAGGGACTGTGCCTTCCTCTTTATTGTCATTGCTATTTATGCCCTGCCACAGAGTGCACAGAGTTTTACTGGTGACTGTAAAAGTGAGATCCTTGTCCCAAGGGGCTTCCCGTCTAAAGCTGGACTGAAGAGACACAGCCAGATTCTGATCTGCACCTCCCTGGAGACGTAACGCCAAAGGCAAGAGCTAGGCAAAAGTGACTTCAAGAACAGCTCCTGGAGTAAGTTACAGCAGCCCCTAACTTAACAGCAGCATTGTATAGCTGCCCAGGGATTGTCCCACAGCCCAGAATAGCGAGAGCTCAAACCACCCTGGCCACTCCTCCTTCTAGCCACTAGCTGCACCCCAACACACCCCTGCTGAGAGCAGTGTAGGGCCCTGTGCTGCTCTTATGCTAGGGGAATGCCTCCAGATAGGGGTTTCCAAACCCTTTGCACCAGTGGACAGCATCCATGGGCCATAGTGAGACAAAAATCTAGCCTACAGTGAAGGATAACAGACATGAAGGGTGTGGAGAATAGCCCAATAAAGAAAACAGGGATCCCTACCCTCAAAGTCCCAGCTTCCTATGCAGAATGAGAGAAAAAAGCTGGTTGCCTCTGAGATGGTTTGGTTTGGGTTTTTGGCATTCTCACTGCAGGGGGTGACGTAGCTTCTAGGATTTATAGAAAGACAAAGGTTTCAATGAGTAGAGCCTGGTCATTTTGTGCAAGACCAGGGAAGCGGTTTCAGGGATTGGGAGAAGGGGATGGAAGCTTGCCTGGAGGATGGGGAATAGGCGGAAATGAGCCCAAGATGGTGCTAGAGCAGAAATGCCCCACAAGGAAATTTGAAAGGGAATCTGTGTGTCCAAGTGACAGCAGAGGGACAGTGAGATGAGATATAGGGAGGCTAGCGAGGAGGCGGTGGTAGGAGTCAGATGAGAGAAAAGGCCAAGACATGGAGCAGCTTTGAGTGTTCATGGTGGAACTCAGAGATGTTGCAAAGGAAGAGCTGCCAGGATGTGCTGACAGCCAAGGCCCTGGATATGAGTGAAATTCTCCGGCCCATAATATGCAGGAGGGTAAACTAGATGGTTTAATTGTTTCTTATGACCTTAAATCTATGAAAGGGAAGAGAGGAGGCATCTATGGCAGTCAGGTGTGAATCTGGGTGTTGGGAGGACAGTGGAATCCCAGTGATTGCAAAGGAATGACTGTGTGTACAGCACCAAATGCATTGGCAACAGCCCACAGTCCCCACAACAGTAAAGGGGCCTTCCCTGATGCCCTAAGTCCCCAAATAGTCTCCGCTAGCACCATGAGGGGCTGAAGCCCTGTCAACCATCTCCTTCCAGGTGCATCCAGGCTCCCAGGAGGCAGAGAACCAGCAGCATGAACACAACAGGGCTGCAGCTTCACTGCCCCAGAAGCCCCTCTGATATCAGCAATGCCAAATTTTTGTGCTAGGAAAATGGGTTTGGGAGGAAGAGCTGGGGAAGAGGCTAGAGGTCAGAGTCTGTAAGAACAGAGCTGCAGGAAGAGGGCTGCCTGAACTAGGGAGTCCGATGCATCAAGCAGGAATTACAAACACAAGAGTTAAAACTGCCCATCGGCTCGAGAAATATGTGAGCTGGAGTAAGAAGGTGGTCAGGGGGGAAGTGAATGTGTAATTAAATAGGCAGGTGGAGGGAAGCAGAGAGGCTGGACTGAGCAATTGTATCTTATAGAGATAGGCACAGAATGGGTGGCCTGAGTGACTGTATCTAAGGGGCAGGTGTAGAGAGGCCTTGCTAAGTGACCATGTCTAAAGGGACAGGTGTAGAGAGGCCTGACTGAGCGACTATATCTAAAGGGGCAGGGACAGGGAGGCGGAGAAGCTGGATGCAACCTTAGCAAGGAGCATGAGAGTTCCTTTATGTAGCTTCTGTTCTCTCCTTGCACTGGGGCAGGGCTCTGGTTTATTGTCTGTGATGCACCCAGCACACTTGAGGGGATCAGGTTTGCGGGAACATAATAATAATCTCCACGGGCTTGTGCTGGGGCAATGCAGGGAGAAAGACTGGGAGTGGTTCCGGGAAGGAAGACAAGGGGCAGCTGCAGCCTCAGTAATTCTTGACTGGAAAAAGAGTGACCTCCAGTGGCTTTTTCAGGTCACAGCATGTGAGTATTTCCCACTGGACTGGCTCCAGGATTGGCAGAGTTAAAGCACATGGAACACAAACTAAGCCCCTGGGGCAAAAGGTATTGAGGGGGACATGTCTGGCTTGCCCTCTTGTGTTTTCCTGTGCTGATGATTTTCCCTTTCAAAATGGCCAGTCTTGGGCTTTAGGACACCTACACTAGTGCCAACCCCAAAAGTTCAAAAATCATGTGTTTGACCCCAAGAAATCATGAGTTTTAAAAAAGAAAGATTATATTTTTTGTCTCTTTCAATTTTGAACTCTCCTTGTCCACTCCCTCTGTGTGTGTGTGTTTGTGTGTGTGTGTGTGTGCGGACGCACATGGGATCATCAGTGTTTCCAGATCTCCCAAATGTATAAAGTGACTTTTGACACACACACCCCTGCCCCAGTGCACGAGTTCTCAGTGGCTGTTTGAGGGTGTGGAGCTTCCAGCTTCTCCCCAAATCCGAACAGGCTAATTAAAGCTGTTGTCCTCTCAAAAGCCCAACATCAGCCCATCCTACAGCCCATCAAATAATTATGTATCTGCCCCCTACCTCCATTCAATTTGGTTCCACCAGCCCCCGCATTAATTTTGTCCCCATATCTGCCTGTGCCCCAGCCCCCATTCAGCTCTGATTGGCTGCCTTCCCCACTTCCCTACCTCCTGGGAAATAACAGCCTATCAGAGGGGAGTTTCTGATGGGTGGTCTGAAATTGCTGTGAAGGCTGGAGCTTCTCCGAGACTTGCTCCAGCAGTGGTCCAAACTCACGTTACTCATGTTACGGGTGATGAAGTTGTGAAAATTGGCATCACTGCTGTTAGGTCTCCATGCACAGGACTAGTATACATCAAGGCAGGCAGGCTAACCATCTAGCCCCATGGGAGTGGGATGTGTCAGGCCAGGTCATCTCCCCCTGCAGGAATTGGGTGTCATGCCAGACCTACTACTGCTATAGGCATATATGCCAGTGAGTATGTCCATTTTTCCCTTGGCAATGTCAGCCCAGGGAGGCTGGGGAGCATTGAGCTGGAATATCTCCAACTTACAGGCCTGGGTGGAGTAGGGCCAGACCATCTCCCCCTGTGGATCCAGGATATGTCAGACTGGGAGTAGGGGGCTTGCACCAGGTAAAACCCCCATGTGGGCCTTCTGGGCTTTAGATCAGGTCATCTCCTCTAACAGGATGGGGGGGGGGGGGCGTCAGTCTACCTTGTCTTCCACCCAGGGCCGGCACAACCCATTAGGCGACCTAGGCGGTCGCCTAGGGCACTAACATTTGGGGGGCGGTGACCACGGCGGCCGGATCTTTGGCCGCCCCAGTCGTTGGCAGTATTTCGGGGGCGGGACCTTCTGCCGCCTCTGTCGGGGGCGGCATTTTGGGGTTGGACCTTCTGCCGCCTGGGGTGGCAAGAAAGCTGGCGGCGCTCCTGCTTCCACCTGTGGGACCAGTAGGTCAGGCTAGGCCTTCTCCTCCCTGTGAGAGCAGCTGGCTGGACCATCTCCATACACAGGAATGTTATGTGCTGGGCTGGGCTTTGTTTTCCCACAGGACTGGAGGGTCATTGAATCAGGCCACCTCCACCCCTTGCAGCATTGGGTGATGTAGGGGCCATCAGGCTGTGGGGGCTCTGTGTCACATAATGTGCCCCTCATGTAACTATGGGTGTCAGTCCAAGTTGCGCTCCCTCCATGAGACCAGGGATATTGGGTGGGGCCTTCTCCTCTGTGAGGGACCGGGGGAGGCCTGTCCTCTCCTACATGAGCAGGCTGTGACAGGCCATGCCCTGACTCATTGCAGGACAGAGAGGTGTCAAGCCAGGCTGGCTCCAGGGCCGGCTCTGGCTTTTTGGCTGCCCCAAGCAAAACAAAAAAAAACCCAGGGTGGCCAGAACGGCAAAGCAAAAAAAAAAAACACCTACGGCGCGGCCAGAGCCTGGGTGCAGGGGGACTCCCTGCGCTGCAGACGTGCCCCGGCTAGCGGGGGGGACCCACGGGGGAGAGAGAGAGAAGGGGGGCAGCCAGGGCTTCAGCTGGGGGCTGCCATGCAGCCCCAACTGCTGCGCCGCCTCCTGGGAGGCTCCGCGCCGCTCCGGTCGGCTGGGAAGGAAGGACGCGGACTGCCCTGCCGGGCTTGCTGCATGGCACTCCTGTCCTCCGTGCCGCCACCCCATACAGGGCGTCCGGAGCGGAACAAAAAAAAAAAAAAAAGCGGCCATGCCACCCTAGGATTGGGCGGAATGCCGCCTCAAACAATCTACCGCCCCAAGCACCAGCTTGCTCGGCTGGTGCCTGGAGCTGGCCCTGGCTGGCTCCCCCTGTGAGTAGTGCCATGGTGTGCTCAGCACCTACCTCTATGGGCGTACTGAGCTGTGCCATCTTCCACCCCAATTCCATCCCCCTAACCCATGGGACAAGTCATTGGGCCAGGCCATGTCCTATGGTGGACTGGGGTTATGGGATCAAGCCAGGCCATCTTCCTCAGGTAGACTCGGGGTACTGGTCTGTGTACTCTCCCCCTGTGGTACTGGAGTGAATCTCTACATTCCATCGCATCTAATTTATGCCTCCTGCCCATGGCAGGAATGACTTTATCTCTGAACATGAGAGCTGCCAGCTTCTTTCTGTTTTTCTTTTCCTCAGGGCCTAAATAGACAACTATTTTTAATGCAAAGGTTTTGGTTTTTTATAGAATCTAACCAATTGCTTTGCAAGGGACAGGAATGAGGAGGGAGGAACATGAGGGGGATCCCCATCCCCCTGCAGTAGGGGGCTGTGACAAGCCCAAGTAGGGTTGCCACCCTCCAGGATTGTCCTGGAGTCTCCAGGAATTACAGATTAATTTTTAATTAAAGATTATGTCCTGTGATGAAACCTCCAGGAATACGTCCAACCAAAATTGGCAACCCAAAGCCCAGGCCAGTCTTGATGCCAGGCCAGACATGCTGAAGGAATCAATGGTGGAGCCCAGAAGGTTAATGAGTCTCTAATTCGTCAGTCTTCATTAGTGGGATCCCTTGTTGCTCTTGTTTCCCTGATCAGTGGAAATCTGACTTGCCTAAAGCGCTGATCAGGTACCAGTGAGGAAGAAAGTCTGTCCACAGGGAGGGGCTGCCTCCATAGAGAAAAGGAGCAGGGGTGGGGGAGAGGGGAGTGTCTCGCCTAGCATCAGAACCATTGGCAGAGTTACACTTTAGGGCTATAACCCCACTGCATAAGTCCCTCAAAGGAGGACTGATTGTCATTGTTCAGATCCTTGTGTGTATACAACATACTAATGACCCTGTGACAAAAGCAAAACACCAGGATTGTTCTTTATGCAGCAGGATGAGGCCTTGTCTACAAGCGAGACTTATACTGTCTGCTCGTCAGTCAATAGTGCACAAATGGGTCAGTGTGTCCGCACTAGACATGAGCAACTCAGATCAGGGCTGGCTCCAGGGTTTTGGCCGCCCCAAACAGCCAAAACCAAAAATTGTGATCTGCGGCGGCAATTCGGCGGGAAGTCCTTCACTCCGAGCCGGAGTGAGGGACCGTCCGCCGAATTGCTGCCGAATACCTGCACCTGCCGCCCCTCTCCGGAGCGGCCGCCCCAAGCACCTGCTTGAGAAGCTGGTGCCTGGAGCCGGCCCTGACTCAGATACAGTGCTACCTCATAGTCACATTGTCACTTTCTTAAACCTAGGCAACACCGAGCCCCATCTCCAACACTTGGTGGTGTAAGGGTTCAGAGCAGGCAAACCTTCCTCTAGTTTTCTGCCTGAGTCCCCTCTCTGCCCTGCTCCCTTGCACTTCCACTACATCTGTCCCCTTCTGCAGTGTCCCTTCCATCAGTAGAAATACCCTCCTAAGCACCCCCCATCAGGCAGTATTGCCAACCCTAAATATTCAAAGAATCATGACTGCTTCCCCCAAAATCACTAGATTGCCCCCAAAATCATGAGTTGTTTTTTTCAAAAAAATATTATATTGTGGTTTTTGGTCCATCTTTGATTTTTTTTAACTCCTCCCACTCCCTCCGCCCATCCCCACTGTGTATGGGGGGGACAAATTTAGTGTTGCCAGTGCTCACAAACAGATAAAGTGATTTGGCCCCTTGCTGCAAGAACTATTGTGGGCTGCCGTATAGTGTAGAGCTTCCAGCTTCTCCCCCAAATGAACAAGTCAGTGCCCCCGAACCCCCCATCTGCCTGTCCCCTGACCAGCAGTTAATTCTGCCCCTCTAGCCCCACATCAATTCTACTCTCCACAGTCCCTGTATCTGTCTGTTCCCCCAGCCCCACAGCATTTGTGTCGCGTCCCCCGCCCCCATACCAGGGACCTCCAGAGCTGAAGCGCTAAAGAGTCAGGCTCTGTAACTGGTCCCTGTATTAGGCTCACATCCTCTGTGGGTTGGGGATGTGGGATATACCCTCACCAGTGAATTACAGCTATAGGTGCCTGGAGATTAGACACAGGAGGTTTGTTGGGGAGTGGGCTATGTGCATTGTGGGTGAGGTGTAATTTGATGATAATTATTGGCATAATGTATCATACAAGCAGACTGAACTGGGGGGTTGGGGGCGGATGACATGATAACAGTTTTGAAGGTTGTTACCAGGAAGAGGCTGAAAAATTGTTCTCGTTAACCTCTGAGGCTAGGACAAGAAGCAATGGGCTTAAATTGCAGCAAGGGTGGGTTAGGTTGGTCATTAGAAAAAACTTTCTGTCAGGGTCGTTAAGCACTGGAATAAATTGCCTAGGGAGGTTGTGGAATCTCTGTCTTTAAGAGCTTTTTAAAAGCAGGTTAGACAAACACCTGTCAGGGATGGTCTAGTTATTACTTAATCCTGCTATGAGTGCAGGGGACTGGAGTAGATGACCTATTGAGGTCCTTTCCAGTCCTACACGTCTATGATTCTGTGACTGGTCCCCCATGAATTCACTGTCATTTTTGTCAGTTCCTGATGCAGACACTGGTGCCATCTCTGCATCACTTTCTTTTCACGCCAAGATAGGGCCAGGGCCAGTGCATTGGCTACACAGGGTTACCTAGTTTTTCTTTATTGCTGTTTAATGGAAAGTCTTTAAGTCTTTCTGATAGTTTGAGGAAGCCTGTCTCTCACACCCTTGGAGTTTGGACACAGGAATAAAAATGACTATTTCAATCTCTTCTCTGCCTAGCTGTTCCTCTCTTCATTTGTGTCTCCAGTTGCAGAGCTTCTCCCTCTTGCTTGTGGGCACTGATTCTGTATTTGGTAAGAGTCCGTGGAAGTTTGGCACTGTGGTTAGGTATCAGCTAATATGGGATTGTTTCTTTTAAATCAGTTAGTTCCAGTGACATATATATTAGGTAATAAAGCTTTCAGTCCCTCTTCTCCTCATGGCCAGGGCTTTCCTATAGCCTGGTGAAATTTAGAGCAAGTTTCAGGCTGCTCTCAGTTACACTGAGTGACTGGCTTGGTGTCCAGACTTGGGGAGCTTTGCATTTAAAGACACCTTTGCATCACTTCCTCCTGAGGTGCAGTGTGTGTTCTCTAGCCCCACTGGTGGCTTTATCTCTGAGTAGTACCCTGGATCAGCTGGATCAAGGGATTGCGCCAGTAGGACTCATAGGTCACTGAAGTGTGTGCTGAAAAGAGTGGGCTGACATAAAAGCCCAAACTTGCAATTTCCATTTCAGTTCAGTAATACTTTGTTGGCATGACAAGCGCTGCCTGTGATGCCGTGTGAGACGGACCCCTCTGCACATGCTCTCTCGTGCCTTTCTCAGTTGAAGGCCTCCGTTTGCATTCAATTGTCTTTTTCCCTACATCTAACTTGGTAAATGGTCTCTCAGAATTGGTAAGACAACTCCCACCTGTTTATGCTCTCTGTATGTGTGTATATATATATCTCCTCAATATTTATTCCACTCTGTATGCATCCGAAGAAGTGGGCTGTAGTCCACGAAAGCTTATGCTCTAATAAATTTGTTAGTCTCTAAGGTGCCACAAGTACTCCTGTTCTTTTTGGTAAATGGAGTCGTATGTTTCCCCCGCTCCACAACCCCAATAGCAATTGAAGGTTTTGTAGCAATGGATGGTTCAGTCCTGGGTGCCAGATTGAGTCAAAAGTGTCACCAACCTCTTTTATAAAAGAGGCACATCTCCCCCATTGTGTATTTTTTACATTGGTGAATGAGCAATGAAGGATAATTAAGATATGCCCAATGGTTTTCTCAGGGAGGAAGGACACTGCCTTGACTTCATGGATATATTGTATTGGCCAGTTACCATACCTTTTTATTGAGAATGCTGCAGAACAGGACTTCTGGTTCCATGTGCAGTTGTGAAGCCCCATCTAAACCAGACTGTAGCTATCTCTACACGAAGCCTGGTATGTTTGCTACTTTGGCAACGCTCCTATAGCTTGTCATATCAATACAATACTATTAAATTGAATGACATGTGTGCCAAGTGTGCTGTGTACACTTAAGTGAAGTGTGGACAACTGCAATGGGTGCATGCAAGTCGTGAATGTGCGCAAAGTGTAAGCATGGCATTGTGTTGGTACGTCAAGTGTGTTCATGTCTGCAGGGTGTATGTGAGGTGCATGGGTGTGCAAAGCAGAACTGTGCCTGGGTAAGTATGAGTGTGTAAGTACAGGTGTGTGCAATCTGAGTCTATGAGGTGTGACCATATGTGTGTGTGCAAAGTGTAAATGCTTGTGAGACAGAGTGTACGTGGCTGAAGTGGGATGCTTATGAGGTGTGAGAAGTGAAATCTTGTGTGTGGGGCATGTGTGTACACTCAGGGTATTGGAAGAAGCGCTTTGTAAATCTTGAAGTATGAAGCCTTAGAACATACACCACTAGCCCCCTTCGAAGAAGGCCCCCAAGCTTCCCTACATCCTACATGATGTCCAGGAAATAACTCCCTTGCATTTTGGCCTTTGAGTGTAAGATAGTCTGTGGCGTTTGGGGAGCAAATTATAAATGTGGCCCCTGAGCACCTCTCTCGCTGCAATGTGATGCAAGGGTGACCATGGCCAATGCCATGTCACCCTTATTTGGTGCTGCTTGAAATGTGCTAGTCTGTTGTTGGGGGGCCCAGCTCCCTCTCTATGCATAACAGAACTGAGAATTCATTGGGCCACATTTGGCACCGTATTGGAAATAGTGGGTTGTGAACAGAAGTTGTTCATTTTTAGGTTCCATTGGCTCCAGCACAAAGCAAATTCTTTGGGCTGCTCCATGTTTTTATTTTATTCTGCTGGGCAACATTTAGCCCTCCCTTACACACACACACACACACACACTCTCTCTCTCTCTCTCTCTCTCTCTCTCTTCCTCCCTCCCTCCCTCTTTCTCTCTCCAAAAGACGATGATTCCTCCAAGCTTGTTGCTAGCTTTAGTTTACCTTTATTCTTGTTTATATCTTTACAGAAAATGGCACATAACTCACAGGTTCTGAATGACTAGAAGTTGTTACAGTTCCATACCTCAAACACCTCAATACCAAATTCTTTTCTCACTGTTTGTACAGTATTTACATACCATGGGCTATAGTCTAACACGTCAAACAAATTGGAGACAAAGACAAACAGAGGCTGCATGGAAGGGAAGGATCAACCTTTGACAGAATAAAAACAGTAGCTCTGGGGAAAAGCAGCTCACAGCGGAAAGCAGGACAGAAAGGACAGGTGTAAGTTGCTGTCCTAGAGCCTTCATGGAGGGTGGCTCCTCACCAGGATAGGTGGAGAATGTTATCTTGGAGCTGTGATGTCTGGCTAGTGGGCTTTGTTGGTTGTTAGTGACAGGGCCTGTGTGTATTCATGTGGGGGTTTGTGTGTAAGGCATATGTATACCTCAGAGCGTTTATGAGCATGCCTGCATATCCGTGGATGCAGCTGGAGCTCCCTTTGAAACTCAGAGACAGAGCTGGTGGAGTATAGCTCAATAAATACCTAATTTGGCAAACGTTGTTAGATATAGAACCACTTATTCAGTGAATATTTCCCCCCAATATCTGACCCACTCCACACTGAGATTCAGAAGAGCCTGCAGGTCTCTCGCTCTCTTGGCATGCCCCGCTGTTCTGGGGGCTGTAGCCAAGTCTCTGAGAATGAGCCTTGTGGAAACAGGCTGGAACCAGGGCATGCTTGCAGCGAAGACTCTGTTATTAATCCATATGATTAAACCTCAGCAGTTTATGCTGGGGAGTAGAATGTGCTGACCAAATATTTCTAGGGAGCAGTTTGAGGCAGCCTAGATTACAGATAAAATGATATAGTACATGGACTGCAGGAGAGAGATCACTTGATCATTACCTGTTAGGTTCACTCCCTCTGGGGCCCCTGGCATTGGCCCCTGTCGGTAGACAGGATACTGGGCTGGATGGACCTTTGGTCTGACCCACTACGGCCGTTCTTATGTAGCAGGGTGCAGCCTGTATTGATAAGGGGAGGAGGCGGGTCTCAGTTACCTGAAAGGGGTGAAGCTGGGAGCAACACTTGGGTACCCGTGAGATCCTGGATACCTGTTAGGCATGATGTCAGTGTAGTATGTGTTCAGGGTGGCTGAAGGCAGGAACCTGGTACCTGAGTGGGTTATGAGTCTTCGGCATGCCTACAGGGGGAAGACAGGTGTAGGACTTGGGATACCCCCAAAGGGAAGGGGTGGGTCTTGGGTACCTGAGGTTGTAGGGATCAGCTCCTGGAAGTGAAGCCTGCTCTTCTCCATCCCCTTGGCTTCTTACTGGAAAACTGAGACCAAAATCAGCTGTCCAGCACACCACCCTCCCTGTCTCAGGGTGCCCCAGGACACCCCACCACTCAGTCAGGAAAGACACACATGGAATATACAAACCACCATTTAAATAGACTCACTGTTTTACGCAAACACTTCCATGGATTTGTCCCGCAGTGCTTTAGGTCAGAGAAAGAGTAAAATGGCCCCACCCACATCAGGTCCTTGAGTGCCAATGGCCAGATGCCATAAACACACTGGGGAGGAGCACATTCTGTAGGAGATGGAGTTCATGCTGCTCTGGGCAGGTGGGAATGCAGCAGAGGATAGACTCGCTTTCAGGGTTGGGGTGGGGGAGACTGGACCAGGGGGGAGAGAGTCGCTCTGACATGGGAATGGGTGGGACAGAGACTCACTCTGAGGCTGGGTATGTTGGACCAGGACAGGAGAGACCCAAAGCTGGTTCTCAGGCTGGTACAGAGGGACCCAGAGCCTCAGTTAGCCCCAGCCTCCTCTCAGAAGAAGATGGTGATAATTCCTGATCCCTCAGAAAGGAGGGGGCAGTGTGGCAGGAATAGTCCTGAGGGCAGGGAGGATGGAGGGGCAGGAATGCTCCTGAGGGGAAGTCTCTGGACACACCTGACAGTCAGAACTTGGCCTGAGCCTGTGGCTTCCTGAAATGCACAGAGACCATGTGGGGCCTCACTCCCTGTGCAGGGGCTGTCGGAGGGGCCCTGTCAGTCTGAGAGGAGGCTGCAGCCCCCCAGAGGAGACAGTCTTTGGGGCTGGTTTCCATCATCTCTTTCCCTCTAGATCTGCTTCTCCTCCTCTTGTGATGAGTTTGATTTCTCCATTTGTCTCTCATCCTCTGACGCTGCCTCCTCCTCTTTTTCTGGCTTCCTGGCTGGGGTGGGGGGGTCCCCAGGGACGGTCCCCAGGACTTTGGTGCTATGCTCCTGAGCTTTGGCCCTAAGGGCAGCAATGCTGTTCTCTCTCAGTTCCTCCTGGGAAATGGTGGTTTTGGGATCCGGGCCCCTCTCTTCCTTGTTGCTCTTGTCAAGCTTGGGCAGGGCCTGGCGTTCCACCTCCGGCTTCCTTCCCACCTCAGCTGCTGCCTCCAGAGACTTTTTGTGCATCCCTAAAAAGAATTGTTGGTATTCGGGTTTAGAAAAGCGCCTGGGCATGGGAAAGCCATCTTGAACTGAAAACAGCAAAGATAAAGAGAGGCCAGAATTAAGGAAAAGCAGAAACCCTTGCTTCAAACAGCAGTCACACAGAGAGCCCATTGCTTTGGGCCCTGCATGAGGGAGAACTCAGGCCAGTTCTCTTCTAGAGACAAGCCAGCACTGAGGAGGAGCCCAGGACAGACCAGAGGGGGGAGCTTGTGCCAACTCTGTGCTCTGAACAGGCCAAACATAAGGGAGGAACCTGGCCTGTAGCAAAAGGCATGGAACTTGGCTAGAACTGAGATAGGCCACACCTAAGGGAGAGGAGGGTGGTGGGAGGGGACAGATCCCTGTGCTCCTCAAGGGCCAATTCTGAGAAGTGGATAGGGTGACCAGATGAGGGGAAGAAAATATCGGGACACATGGGCACATGGGGGGGGGGGGGGCCCCCCGGGAAAAAAAAAAAAAAAAAAAAAGGCTGAGCAAAAAAACACAGTGCTGCCAGCGGATATTGGGACAAAATGCATCCCAACCAAAGATCGGTCGAGACGCGGGACAGACACCAAAATATCGGGACAGTCTCGATTTTATCGGGATGTCTGGTCACCCTAGAAGTGGACAAATGTGCCGAATATGACGCCACTTCAGGAGGCACAGTCTAAACATCATGAAGAGCCAGAGATTTCCTGCCCCAGAGGTTACGGGTGTGGCTGCAGGACCGGGGCATGAGGGACCAAACAGAATGAGCTCCCTGGTGCTAGCGAACAGTGAAGGTACCCAACTAGCAATGACAAGATAACGGTGTGGGGGGGAGGGGGACTTGTACAGCACCCTATTACTGGAGCCAGGAAGCAGGAGGGGTATCTGGCTATTCTCTCACCCACAGGGCTGAGAAGAGGTATCCCTTTGCCTGTTCTCCTCCCTCTTGCCCAGCCTACCCCTCCACCTTTCTCGCTCCCAAATTCACACAGACAGAAGGACAGGGCAGTGCATTTCTAAGAGGCCAGAAATGAGCTTTTTGGCAGAATGAGCCTGAGAGATCAGAAAACAGGAAGCAAAGAGCAGGAATGTGAAAGGGAATCTGCTACTTCCACATCCACACAGCCCCGGTCCACCAGAAGAAGGCAGGCAGGAATTAGACTGCCTTCAGCTGCAAGGAGCTGCAGGAGAATACCAGTCCCTCCCTTCCTCCCAAAAAGAGGACTCAAGAGGACACTTGATTCATCACAGGCACAAAAAAGTTGCCCCCCGCCCCAAGCAAAGGATCACACGGGGGACCCCTTAAGGGCTGCAGGAATCAGACCCAGACAATTTCTTGCTGTGTAGCAGGGAACCCAGCCTGTTATGGCTTTTGAGTACAGTGGATGTTGACGCTCATGCCACAGGAACCTGGGTCAGTGGGATGGTACCCCCACCCCATGCCACAGGAGTCTGGGCTCAGGGCTGATAGCCCTCCTCCCCCATGAGTCTGGACCCGAGGACTGATAGCTTACCCCACCCTTGGGCCAACAGGCTGATATCCTTGCCCCTCAAGTCAGGACCCAGGGATGGCAGTCCGACCCTATGCCCCGGGGGTCAGTCCCTAATATAAAAGGCAGTGTCCTTGTGCTTGGGGGTATGGGGAAAGTGTGAGTGCGGGATAATTTCCTCCCTTACTCAACACTTCCAATGTTACTCTAAGTTTCCCTATTTCAACATGTCACTCCCTGGAATACTGGCTGTGCCCAGGGAGGGTGCTGGTCTCTTACCCAGGAGCCAAGGGGCGCAGGACTCCATGATGCCATCCTTGGCAGATTTGAGGATAGACTCTGGCAGCGGGATTGAGTGACGTACCATTGCTCCATACAGCCCATATTCTGCCATCACGCTGCTCCTGCCCCAGCACTTCTCCCGCTTCCGCCACTTGGCCCGACGATTCTGGAACCAAACCTGCAAAGAGCAGAGCACTTTACTGAGGCCCGGTGAATTGTCGCTGCCCCCTAAGTTAGCCTGGGATTCTGTGTGCGCGTGCATGAACGCGTGCTTTTGGCTATCTGTGTAAGGAAATATGTCCCCCTCAGGAATCACAAGCCAAAACAAGAGAGACTTATTACAAATGTTGCGAGAGACTTTAGTCACCTTTATTCCTGACAACAGCACAGGCCTGACCATGCTGAATGGATAGGGCACAGTGCAGGCCAGAAATGGGCAAGCTTCCACCTGCTGCTCTGCTGATGCCCCTCAGATCCCCTTGCTACGTCAATGGTGGGACTCTCTATACACAGCTCTGCCAATATCCCTCTATCTCATGGGAGAGGGTGGGGAGCGCCCTTCTACGGGCCATGGAGATGTCTCAGGAGCAGCTCCGCCTCTCCCGTGAGTGGCTGTGCACATCTCCCGCAGGGGCCGCCATGTCTACCCCGGGGGGGCAATACATTGCCTCTACTGGAGCAGCTGTAGCTTTCCTCCCCTCCTGCGCCCCTCCAGTAGACTGTGTCATTTCCCCACCCTCGCAGGAGCCAAGCTTCAGTGCAAGTCCCATCCCTTGCTGCAGGATGTAATTAATTTTCCATTGCAGTGTCTCGCTAGTGGCTTTTGGCTCGGGTGCCTGGGATTTTCTATTTCATTATTTACTGAGTGGCTGAGCCGCAGAGAGAGGCTGTGTGCAGCGGTGTCTGTGGGGAGGGTCGGCCCAGGGTGGTGTGTGGGGTAGGAGGCAATCGCCACAGCTTGCCCTGAATTCCCCATTTGAAAAGCCCCTCATCTTCTCAGAAAATTGGCAGAATAATCTCTGGGCTGTGACCCAGGGGGCAGTGAGCAGAGACTCGGGTGGCACCAAGGGGACTTGGGGGGGGAGACTCACAGAAATCTATTAGTGTTCTCGCTCCGATTTCCATTCCTCTTGTCTCGCTCTCCCCCCCACCCTCCCCTCATTCCCTCCCTTCCCGTAGTGGAGAGGCATCAGCTTTAGATGAAAAATTGCTTGAGGTCTATTCAGAAGGCGGCAAAGGAAGAGTCAGCCCCAGGGGCAGCCCGGGCCTGATTGAAAAATAAGTTAATTTCAGTTTGAATCGATGGGCCTCAGGCACTGAAATATCACGGGAAATTAAAGCAGCTGGCCCCCAGGGAACCGCGCCATTGACCCGCGCTAATTAATGCCACGGAGTTACCATTCGCCTCTCTGTGAGGCAGCCCCTCCTTCCCTGAGGACACCCCAACCACCTCCTCATTTAACTAATTAGACTCACGGAAAATTGGGTGTTAATTTGTTTAGGAATTTTTTTTTCTTTCCAGGGAAGTACATGGCAGAGTGGAAATGAATGGCGGGGTCTCGCTGGCAGATGGATGCTCGGGGTCACTCCGCAATCTTCTCCAACTTGATTGCTTGATTAGGTCGTTAGCACATTAAAAAAAAAAATTGCTTGCCGTCTGGCGCTGGCCTGATGAGTGGGATGAGGCGGGAATCGCCTGGGTAATTTATCTTTTTATACTGCAAAGAATTTGATTTCAATCTGCAGATATATGGAGGCGCCTTTGACACCTGTTTAACATTACAGAGCTGACAACTTAACCCTCTGATGCCTCCACTGCCATGAGCCAGAGGGGAGCAGTGATCACCGCTCCAGCTGGGGGCCCGATGCTGGGAAGCCGGGTTCCCCAAGGGCTGGCCTGGGGAGAGAAATTCTGGAATGAACTCCAGACACTGCCCTCCGGCAGCGAGAGAGCACTTGGAGGGATGCATCGCAGGTGGGGGCTGTGGGGATGCAGCTGACAGGTTTCTTTCTCTGGCACAGCGGAAAGTCAGCATGCTTGCCGATTTGAAATGGATAAGTCTGGGCAGACCCTACAATGGCTGTGGGGAGCACCCCAGGTTATGGCGAAAGTGGTGCCAGCCTCTCCCAGCAAGGAGCTCTGTGAGGGGAAAGAGGCAGGTGCACCCCTGTGGGGAAGCTCCCAACTACTCCACTCCCAGCTTTTCTCAGAAGGAGGCGCTGTTGGGGACAGAACAGGGCGCCAGCAGTTACTTCTGTATCCTGGGGCGGGGAAGCAGGGGTGCCAGCTTCCAGGGGGTGCTGCACCACTGTGCTGTTCTGCTGGGGGATTTTTTGGCAGGGGGAGGGACTTGGCTTTTTTTCTGCTCAGGGACTTGCGGGGAGGAGGTGACACCAAAAACGTTCTCTGCCCTGCCCGGCGGAACGGCTAGTGCTGCTCCTGCCAGTACCAGCCTGTTCTACCAAGAGCTGTGTAGGGTATAGGACAGCAGCAGTTACTTCAGTCCCGCTCTCTCCCAGCAGGGGGCAGCAGGAAATGGACCAAGGCACTAGCTGTAGGGGAGTTGCCGGCTACGTTAGCCCCAGCCTCTCCAGGCAGGAGTTGCTGTAGGGCAGTGGTTTCCAACCTGGGGTCCGCACACTGTGTCTAAGATTTCCCAAGGGGCCCACACCGCCATTCAAAATTTTTTAGGGGTCCACAAGTGGAAAAAGGTTGAAAACCATTGCTGTAGGGAATGGCAGGTGAACATCGCAGCTACTCTCATCCCAGCCTTACCTAGTAGCAGGCACTGTAGGGAGTGGAGTCAGAGAGCTCACCGTCACTGACTGCCTCACAAAAGAGTAATGTAAATAGCTTCCTTGAACATTTAAGATCCCATATTCTTTGCATTTTGCACTTTTCATTCTGCTGCTATTTTATTTCTAGACTGTTAATGGTTCTGAACCCATAGATCCCTTGGCGAGCGCCCTCCAGGATTCGCCTGCACCCTCCTGGTTGGAGGGCTCTTTATCAGTCAGGAGGTAGAGGAATTCTTGCTCAGGAACTGCTTTGTTCATTTCTCCTGTGAGCTTTCCAGTGTCAGGCCTGTCACTCAGAGGACAGTAGCTCCTTCTTCTCTAGTACAAAGAGGATGAAGCAGAAGGGGACTGTGGAAGTCCCCACTCGGAGGCAGCAATGCAAATGGTACCAATCCTTTCTAACTGACCAGCTTTGAATATCACTGGCAACACCACCTCTGACCCATACAGCGGTTGCCATCAAAAGGCCTCCACCCCCACACCAAGCGATGGAGCTCGCCAATTTTACCTTGGATAAATAGATACAGTTATCTCCCTATCTACAGAAGTCCCATGTTCTTCCCTTAATATCCTATTAGAAACACCTTGAGTGCTGCAAATTCTGTGGGTAGCTAACTGCAAATAATTACACCCCTGTAAACAATTTCTAAGATGCTCAGCGCTGCAGTAGCTGAGCACCAAGATTATCTTGGCATTTGTCAACAATTATCACACAGCGACAGCCAAGCTGGCCATAGATTTCTCCCTGTGAGATAGATGTGGGACGTGGGTGATTCACTGTGCCTTTTAAAATGCATTTACTGTACATAAAGGACTGTCCATACATTAATGCATTAGGGGTGGATGGGTTCTTAATTTTAAGTGTTTGTTTCAGTGTTACAAAAGGGGAGGTCTTGAAAATCACCAAAAAATGTGTAACAATTTCACTCTTCCCCACCCTTCTCTCTTTTTTGTACATACCCCTTCTTTCCTTCCCCAACCCATGTTTTTTATCATCCTTCACTTTCTTTTTCCCCCTCAGTACTTCATTTCCCTCCCCCACGCTTCCTGCTGCCCCTCCCCTGGGACACACAGTCTTGTGAACTTCTCTCACTCACATCTGTGACAAATGCACACCATTACTCACACCCCTCTCTCATGCCACTTGTTTCCCCAGCTCTTTCATGTAACAGCATCTGTAATGTCCACTAGGTGGCTCCATGCATTGAAACTCAACATACTTACTATCTTTTTCACAGCAGAGGAGAGGAAGCAAATGTAGAAACAACAGCAACAGCCTGCCAGGTGGCAAACAATTTTCTATCGGCTAATGCTATGTCAGTGAGATCAACATGTTTCATGAGAACTGTCAATTCAGTCAAAATTTTTGATGAAAAATTATCAAAGTGCTTAAGAGCAATAAGATCAAAGCACCTCATTTTGGCTTTGTTTTGACTATTATATATTATAATTTGTAAACATAAAAGTCATGTTATATCATAAATGATATTAAAAGTCAAAATGATAAATTTGAAACAAAGCACTTTGATGAGGTTGTTCTGACACTTCCAGCATGACATTTTTCTGAGATTCTTTTTTTTAATGGGAAACTTCAATTTTTTGTTTTGAGTTGGGATGAAAATAAATGTTGGAATGTCAGAGTATCTTGTAGAATGGACACTCTGAGGTTTGATCAACTCTAGTATTGACCCAAGGAGCCAGATTCTGCTCTCACTTACACTCATAAATCAGGCATGACCTCCAGTGAGACCAATGGAGTTTAAAATGGGGGTTAATGAGATCAGACTCAAGCTCTTCAGCGCTGCCACAATTAATGCCTTAGACCTCAACAGACGGAATCACAGAAATGTAGGGCTGGAAGGGACCTTGAGAGGTCATCAAGTCCAGTCCCCTACACTCAGGCAGGATCAAGTAAACCTAGCCCATCCCGGACAGGTGTCTGTCCAACCTGTTCTTAAAAACCTCCAGTGATAAGGATTCCACAGCCTCCCTCAGAAGCCTATTCCAGAACTTAACTATCCTTATTGTTAGAAAGACTTTCCTAATATCTAACCTAAATCTTCCTTGCTGCAGATTAAGTCCATTGCTTCTTGTTGTATCTTCAGTGGAAAAGGAGAAAAACTGATCACTGACCTCTTTATAACAGCCCTTCGCATATTTGCAGACTGTTATCAGTTCCTCTCTGACTTCTTTTCTCAAGACTCAACATGCCCAGGGTTTTTTTTAAGCCTTCCCTCTTAGGTTAGGTTTTCTAAACATGTTATCATTTTTGTTGCTCTCCTCTGGACGCTCTCCAATTTGTCCACATCTTTCCTAAAGCGTGGCACCCAGAATAGGGCACAGCATACCAGGCTTCACCAGTGCTGAGTAGAATAGGACAATTACCTCCCATGCCTTACATGCAACATGCCTGTTAATGCACCCCAGAATGATATTACACTTTTTCACAACTGCATCATATTGTTGATTCATGTTCAATTTGTGATCCACTATAACGCCCCATGATCCTTTTCTGAAGTACTACTACTAATTCGCCAGCTATTTCCCAATTTGTATTTGTTCATTTGATTTTTCCTTCCTAAATATAGTACACTTGTTGATTTCTCTAATTTGTCAAGACTATTTTGAATTCTAATACTGTCCTCCAAAGTGCTTGCAACCAGTGGCGTAGCCAGGTGGAGCTAATGGGAGGCGGACATAAAAAAAGGCGCCACCCACTGTGGCGCTTGTATTCACCGGGCAGTGCTCCGGGTCTTCGGCGGCACTTCGGCGGCGGGTCCTTCACTCGCTCCGGGTCTTCGGCGGCACTGAAGGACCCACCGCCCAAAAGCCGCCAAAGACCCGGAGAGAGTGAAACGACCGCCGCCGAAGTGCCGCCGAAGACCCGGAGCGCCGCCCAGTGAGTACAAGCGGGCGCAGCAGGTGGTGCCTTTTTTTATGTCTGCCCCCCCCCGTTCAGAGTAAAAATTAAAAAGGCGCCACTTGTGCCCAGTGGGGGAGCGGCCGCTCCCCCTGTTCCCCCACTAGCTACGCTATTGCTTGCAACCCCTCCCAGCTTGGTATCATTCACAAATTTTATAAGCACACTCTCCACTCCATTATCCAAGTCATTAATGTAAATATTGAATAGTACTGCACCCAGGACAGACCCCTGTGGGACTCCAGTAGATACCCCCTTCTAGATACCCCCTTATAATTTGATAGTGAACCATTGATAACTACTCTTTGAGTACGGTCTTTCAACCAGTTGTGCACCTACATCAGTAATTTCATCTAGACCACATTTCTGTAGTTTGCTTATGAAAATGTCATGTGGAACTGTGTCAAAAAGCCTTACTAAATCAAGCTATATCACATCTACTGCTTCCCGCGAATCCATTAGGTCAGTAACCTTGTCAAATAAATAAATTATATTGGTTTGGCATGATTTGTTCATAACAAATAACATGCTATTTATTCCTTATAATCCTTTATCACATAGGTGCTCATAAATTGATTGTTTAATAATTTGTTCCAGTATCTTTCCAGGTATTAAAGTTAGTCTGACTGGTCTATTATTCTCTGGGTCCTCTTTGTCCCCCTTTTTAAACATAGGTACTATGTCTGCCCTTGTTCAGCCCTCTCGGACCTCACCTGTCCTCCATGAGTTCTCAAAGCTAATTGCTAATGGTTCTGAGATTGCTTCAGCTAGGTCCTTAATTACCCCAAGATGAATTTCATCAGGCCCTGCCAATGTGAATACATCTAACTTATCTAAATAGTCTTTAACCTGTTATTTCCCTGTTTTGGCTTTCATTCCTTCCCCCTTGTTGTTAATATTAATTGTGTTGAATATCTGCTCATCATTTTGGTCACCTTTTTAGTGAAGACTGGAGCAAAATAAGCATGAAACACCTCAGCCTTCTTGATCTCGTTATTAGTTCTTCTTTATGACTAAGTAGAGGACCTTCATTTTCCTTCATCCTTCTCTTCCTCCTACATAAGAATGGCCATACTTGGTCAGACCAATGCTCTATCTATCCCAGTATCCTGTCTTCTGATGGTGGCAGGTGCCAGATGCTTCAGAGAGAATTAACAGAAGAGGGCAATTTGTCAAGTGATCCATCCCCTGCTGTCCAGTCCCAGCTTCTGGCAGTTTGAGGTTTAAAGACACCCAGAGTTTGGGGTTACATCCCTGACCATCATAGCCATTGATGGACCAATCCTCCAGGAACTTATCTAATTCTTTTTTGAACCCTGTTATACTTTTGGCCTTCACTATTTTTGGCAATGAGTTCCATAGGTTGACCATGCATTGTGTGAAGACGTACTTCCTTTTGTTTATTTTTGTATTTCCTGTTGCTTATTAATTTCATTGGGGGACTGCAAGTTCTTGTGTTATGAGGAGGAGTAAGTAACACCTCCTTATTTAGTTTCTCCACACCAGTCATGATTTTATAGACTTCTCTCATATCTCCTCTTAGTCATCTCTTTTCCAAGCTGAAAAGCCCCAGTCTTATTAATCTCTCCTAATATGGAAGCTGTTCCATGCCCCTAATCATTTTTGTTGCCCTTTTCTGAACCTTTTCCAATTCCATTTTTTTTTTTTTGAGATGGAGAGACCACATCTGCATGCAGTAATCAAGATGTGGGCAATCCTCGATTTATATAGTGTCATTATGATATTTTCTGTTTTATTATCTATCCCTTTCCTAATGGTTCCTAACATTCTGTTAGCTTTTTTGACTGCTGCTGCACATTGAGCCGATGTTTTCAGCGAAACTATTCATGATGACCCCAAAATCTCTCTCTCGAGTGGTAACAGCTAATTTAGACCCCATCATTTTGTATGTATAGTTGGGATTATGTTTTCAGCGTGCTTTACTTTGCATTTATCAATATTGAATTTAATCTGCCAATTCTAATGTATTTAAAGAACCTCTTCTTATTGCCTTTTATTTCCCTTACTAGGTATAACTCATTTTGTGCCTTAGCCTTTCTGATTTTGTCCCTACATGCTTGTGCTATTCTTTTGTGCTCATCCTTAGCAATTCATCCATATGCTACCCTTGTGGTAGGATTCCTTTTTGTTTTTCAGGTCATTAACGAGCTCCTTATGGATCCATATGGTCCTTTTACTATCCTTCCTATCTTCCCTTTGCATCAGGATAGTCTGCAGTTGCACCTTTAATACTACCTCCTTCAGAAACTGCCAGATCTCCTGAACTCCATTATCCCTTAGATTTTCTTCCCATGGGACGTTACCTACCAATTCTCTAACACTGTGGAAGACACTATGGCTGTGAGCCTTAGCAGGTCACATCCAGTCCACCATTGTCAGACAGGGCAGACTTATTCCCTACAGTTTATTCTCAGGGTTTTGTCTAGATTTAAAAGGCCCAAGCCTTGGGACTTCTCTTGGGAGATGATTCCACGGCCTAACAGATCTTGTTCTTGGGAACCGTTTCATGATATTCAGCCTACATTTTCCTTTGCTCAATTTCTCAGTTGACTCAGGGCCAAGGGAAGCCCTTTCTTTAAGATAGTGGGAACCACTTTTATTTTCTCTGCTTTTATTGATGCCTCACTTTTGGTAAGTCTGTGGAATTGGCTGTTATGCAAGTATATCTCTTCAGCCGCCACCACGATGTATGAACGTGGAGCCACTTATTGTAGGCAGGCATCTTGTCTCCACTTTCCCTTTCCCTGGAGAAAATGGCTTCACCTTTACTCTCTGATCTCTTTGCAGCTTTGGTTCTTCTATGGCTCCTTGATCAGAGTAGCCGTTGCTTTGGGATGGTGCTGATATTTTTGTTCTCCAGCTCTTTCCATAAGCAGCATCAGCAGTAATTTGTTGGCCACTGGGAGTAGTATCCAGGTTAAATCAAGACATTAGCTGCTGTATAGGTCTGCTCTTGGTGCCTCCCCTTGTGGCAGGCTTTGCATGTATATACCATACACTTTGCTTTCACCTTGTAAAAGCTTGTCCTTAGCTTGGTTTTCCCATTATACTGACTGGGATAGGGCAAGGAGCTTATATATTTGCACTCCCAAACTTCCCTAGTAATGGCTTTGTGAAGCGTGAGCCATTAGCAATGGCCACAACATTAGAAATGCACAGGTGACTAACCTGCTCACTGCAACACTCCACCGTCATAGCAGAGGCTGTGTCTCTGGGAGGTTCAAGCTCCCTGAAGTCAAAGTGATAGTTAACTGCTCTGAAATACTTAAGCTGTTTGTCCATACTAGCTTTGCTCCAAGGTCTGAGGGAACATCATGTGGCATAAGTCACTCCTTCACGTTGTTATACAAAACATTACACATTGCACTGTCTCTCACAGCACCTGCTGTCTGAGTTCCTGCCTGGCCAGAATAACATCTCCGTCTTTGCCAAGACATCTTCTCTGTGCCTTGGTGACCAGCATGAATTCTTGACAACATAACTCATAACTTTGGCTAGAACTATTCTGGGTCCTTTGTAGGAGACTCTATTTTGCATCCTGATTTCCTCCCAATACACCAAGTATTCCCTAGTGCTGTCAGGATCCCTGTCTTTTATATCTGACCTTCCAGTTTGCAGCACAGCTTTCAGTGCTTGTAGTATTTCATCTCATCTTCCATCTTCAGCTAGGTACTGATCTGATGTACAGAGGCATACACCACAGGGAGAAGAAGAATAAAGTCCTCTCTGAAAGACCTGATGTTTTTTTAGATTTTACAGATACTTTGCTGATAGGCATCTTCAAAATGAGAAAGTTAATTTCTCAAAATTTTGTTTCTGTTTGCTGAACAATGTCTTTGAATTTTTGCAAGGCTCTCAATTTGGTGATTCCCTCTTGGACCAATGCAAAGTATCTTGAGACAATGCTACTCCTGAGAGAAGTTTGCAATGTGTACTTCAGATCCCTTTTTATTTCATTTGAGCACATTCTGTGTGCTCAGCCCTGTAGAGACAACAGAAAATATGGAGCCTGCCCCAAGAAGCTCATGATCAAAACTGCTCAAGACAATATAGTAAACAGGAGGGATTTTGTTGTTGTTTTTACTTTTTAGGATCTGGATGAGTAAAGGGGGGTTGTTCAGCATTTGAACAAGAGAGAGAGGGTGTATCAAGTATTTGGGGAAGCAGGGGAGAAGGTGCAAAGAGGAAAGTGGGAGAATACAATGGTTAGGGCAAGGAGAGACTCTTGGATGGAGCACAGACAGCAAGTGGGAAGAGGAGGGAGAGATGAGAGCACAGATGTAAATGGGTGGAGTCATGAAGGGGTTTGAAAGTAAAGATGAAAAGCTTGGAAAGCAAGAGGAAGCCAATGAAGGGGCTTAAATAAGGCAGCACATGATCAGCACATGCCTCTATCTCTGTACTTCTAGAGGATTCAGGGGCAAATTGCAGGGAAAGATGTTACCCTGAGGCTTAGGGTCCGAATCAGCACTGATCACAGCTCACCATGCAGATCAAATTCCCTGGATGCGAGTGCTGTAGCCTGGCACTACTTTTTAATCGGTGCCTATGGCAGCTTCCTAGACGAGAGAGACTTTGACCTTCAGGCTGTCTTTCCTGTGGCAGGGTTGAACCTAGTCCTGGCTCACTTCAATCACTCTGAATTATTACATCCTCGTTGACATCTTAGTATCCAAGTGCTGATTGCTGAAGACAATTGCTTTCACTTGCTCAGAGGCTTATTATGCTGCGACTGCCACTCCCAGGCAGTGTCCTTGTCTGATAGTTGATGGAGTGGCTTATATACACCGTACAGGTGGGCAAAAATTGAGAGAGGTAATTCACAGACACCATTAAACCTCGTACTGCCTGCGCACTGGCTAGCTTAGGCATAGCCAGAATTGCATACATCTTCTCTGAATCTGGACACATCCCCTCAGCAATGAGCAGATGGAAAATGCAGGAAACTCCTTTTTTCTCCTGGCTCTCTGTAGTATGTTGCTACGGTCAGTTACTGCTTCTTCCATTGTCTCACCACAGCCACATACCAGAACACCTTCTGCAATAGCCACTGCTTGATGCTGTTGCTGCTGGTACTCCGCTGGAGCATCTGAAATACCAAACAGCACCTGGTGCCTTTGATATTGCCCCACTGGGAACCCAGGTACTTGAGAAATGTGGGTGTTGAAGCTGACCCACCACAAGCTTCTCAATACCCTTTTCCTAAGGAGGGAAAGGTAGAGACAGGGCAGTAGTTGACAAGATCTTTGTCACCCAATACCTATTTCTTGAGTGAGGTCTTGACACTTAACGGCCAGTGGGAGCTGACCCTCCCCCAGAAAGGCATAATTGGTCTCCATTAGCCCCACATCCTGTCTTTCATTAACCGGATGGGGAAGGGGTCCATGAGACGGAATGGTCTTCTCATTGTCTAGTGCCTTCGGAACCTACACCTGTGTGACAGGCCCAAGTTGCATCAGGATTCCAACCGCCCCCTTGCGCTCTGAGCCCATTTCCACAGATCTGGTGGAAATGACACAAATTCACTCTTTTCTGCAGGACAACAGCTTTGCACAGCAGGACATGTTAGATTCTGAAGTCAGGTGAAGACAGCTCAGTCTCAGTGTCTATTGTTTAAATGTTGTCTGCCCCGCTGTTGACGAACCAACACTGTCATGTAAGGCTGCCCTTTGCAGGTAAACAGCTGATACCTGGAGCTGTGAATCCCAGCCAGACACTAGCTGGGTTAAGAGGCAACAACACAAGCATAAGTACAGCAAATCGGCTAGATCACTTTCTGTGCAGCACCGGTGAGACAAGAAGATGGTCACTGCATAGTGGGCTGTGTGTGTGCATGCACAGACTTCCTGAGTGACCTTGGGCAAGTCACATGGGGTACATCTGTACTTCGAGCTTGAGGTTTAAATTCCAGCTCAAGGAGACATACCCGTACTAGCTCTGATTGAGCTAGTGTGTTAAAAATAGAAGTGTAGCCATGGCTATGTGAGAAGCGGGAGGGGCTAACTGTCCTGAGTTTGTACCTGTCCAAGACACTATGTGCGTACTCAGGTGGCTAACCACTCCCACTACTCGTGCTTCTATTTTTATCACGCCAGTTCAATCACAGCCTGTGTGGGTATCAGGACCGGCTCTAACTTTTTTGCCGCCCCTGGCAAAAAAGAAGAGCGTCGCCCCTCCGTACCCCTCCCCACGAGCACTGCGCCGCCGTACCCCTCCCTGCGAGCGCCGCCGAACCCCCCCCCAGTGCTTTGCTGCCAAAATCCCCGCCCTCCTGAGCATCATGCCGCCCGAAGCCCCACCTCCGAGCGCCACACAAGTCCCCACCCCCTAGTGCCGCGCCACCCGAAGCCCCACCCCCTCCAAGCGCCGTGCCACCCAAAGCCCCTGCCCCCCCTCTGAGCGCAGCGCCGCGCCGCGCCAGCCCCCCATCCGAGTGCCACGCCGTGCCAACCCCTGCCCCCCATCCGAGCGCCGCGCCAACCCCCGCCCCCATCCGAGCGCTGCGCTGTGGCCGACCCCCGCCCCATCCGAGCGCCGCGCCAACCCCCATTCCTCCTCTGAGCGCCGCGCCACCCGAAGCCCCACCCTCCGAGCGCCGGGCCGTGGAAACAAAAAAACCCTCCAGCGCTGCCCCTACGAACCAAAAATAAATAAATAAATAGATAAAATCCCGAGCGCCGCCCCGCCCCAAGATGCCACCCCAAGCACGTGCTCGGTGGACTGGTGCCTGGAGCCAGCCCTGGTGGGTATGTTGCCTCAAGCTGGAATTTACACCTCCAGAGCGAAGTATAAACATACCTGCAGTCTCTCTGTGCCTCAGTTCCCCATCTGTAGAATGGGAATAATAGCACTTTCCTACCTCCCAGTGATGTTGTGAGGACAAATATATTAAAGATTGTAAGACACTCAGATTCTACAGTGATGGGGACCATATAAGTATGATAAATAGACAGACAGATGTGTTCCCTCTGGTGACTAGAGCCACAGAGCAGATAAGGGATCTGCTCCTGCTACCAACTAAGGGAGCTCATCTTTATGACAAGTAGCAGAGGCCTGTGTTTTTTAGAGGTCAACTACCCTGCTCCCCAGGTGTGGGAGAGAGTTATCTAGTTGCTGTG
Source organism: Trachemys scripta elegans (assembly GCF_013100865.1). NCBI lineage: Eukaryota > Metazoa > Chordata > Testudines > Emydidae > Trachemys > Trachemys scripta. The sequence goes on from NC_048301.1 coordinate 43,019,493, forward strand.
CCTGGAGCACTAGGATTATTACATTTGGAAACCTGCCATCATTATGCAATAAGCAAATACTGAGAGGTCACATGGCATCCTCAACAACTAGAGATGTGAACATCATCTGGATCACTGTAATTTGCTTTAGATAGCAGAACAGCATGAGTTCTCTGAACCCACTGCTGATCCCTTTCCGCTGCTGGAGCATAGGACACAAAAAGCTGATGCATCCTAGGACGGAATAAGCTGCACGCATCAAACTGATACCACATATCTCCAGCAGATATCACAATCTGTGAACCACAGTATCACCCCTTGGAACATCACACAAACACACCCCTGCCTATACCTGTGATGCCTTATCACCAAATCTGGCTGCACTGTGAACCCTTGGAAAATGTGACTGTTCAGAAACTATTTCACCTGGCAATGGGGTGACCACTGCTCCAGAACAGCAAAATCTCCACTATGACACACTGTAAAATTGCTTCAGTGTAAGGGCTTGACAAAATTATTCTTGTCTGTTTCCTCCTTCTATTAACCACAATTGAGATGACTAATTCTTCTTATTATTATTGATGATGATGTTATGAGTACATTGTATCAGAAAGATTCTTTCATTTTGCAAAGGGAGATGAGACAGAATGTACTCTAGTCATTTGCATTAAGCATATTAGTTTGTTTACTCTATGAACTCCTGAAGCAATGCCTGCTAAAGAGAGATTTCCTTCATCTTAGTCTTGTGGTTGGGAATCAGAATTAGCAAACAGAAATTTAAAAATGTCTAGTTTCTAATGCTGTCCATGTGCTCAAACAGAACACAGGATATTACAACTTTTTTTTTTTGGGGGGGGAGGGGAGTGGGGACAATATGCAAGCGTATCTCCCCTCCAATCTGTGTGAGATGGATAGACCATTTTTTACCTTTTTAATTAAAGTTTCATCCTATATAGCCAGGCATTGTTCTTCCCTGGATCTTCAGGCTTGAAGTTGATTAATTTACTTACTGTTTCTGCGATGGAGCAGTTTACAAACACCAAATCTCACCCAGCACCTTTGATACCATATTTCAGTAAACTTTATTGAGCATGGAATGCTATTCTAACAAACAAGCATATCCTGAAATGTCCACTAGATGGCCACAGGCAAATATGTACACCTATAGACAGACAGACAAACCAACAAAATCTCTCTGTCTCTCTCTTTCTCTCAGCACATATTTTACATAGTCACTAGGATGCAGGTGTACATCGCTGTTTGAGAGTCTGAGACCGAGGAAATTAATAGCTGGCATTAAGAAGCTCTTCTCTAGCTCTTCCCACCACTGATTCATAGTCAATTTCCCCTTGTCCTGCAACCAACATAAACCTGATAAACCAACATGCGGCCATTTTACCACAAATTTCTTCAGATCTGATATTACCCGTGTCTCAAACATCCTGCTGCTTTCTCAGGCTACCAGACCTGTTCCCTTCCACTACGGAATAACAACTCATAAAAAGGAGGGGTCTCTGACTTGAGAAAATAGCAGGGAATAATAAACCCCACCTGATGGCCAGGAGAGCATGGCCAAGGAGCTAGTGAGCTTTGCTGGGTGGATTTTTTCCCTTGACCCTCTTTCTTGGGTGATTTGATCTGCTCCCATAGTCTCATCTGTCATCTCTATGCTGATGATTCCCTGATCTACTTCAATCCTTAACATCTCCCTGTCTAATCTGGCATCTCTGACTGGCACTTCTCTGAAATGTCCTGCAACCATCTCAAATAAAACAAGGCAAAAGCTGAATTTCTCATACCTCTTCCCGAGCTCTCTCCTTGCTTCCCATTATCTAGCACATTGAGAACACCAATGTCAGTCAGTCATCCAGACTGTCAACCTCTAATTTCTGATGGTCCCTTCTCTCCCCATATCCAGCTCTTGACAAGTCCTGGCACTTTCTCCTTTATGTCATCTCTAAAACCCCTCCCTATCTCTCAGTTCCAACCACTAAAACCTATATCAACATGCTGGCCCTCTCTTCCAACCACCTCCTCTCCATCCACCTCCCCTCCAGTCTGTGAAACACTGCTCCTAAAATCACCTTCCCCTTCTGCAGCTGTGAACATGCCACTCCCCTAACCTCTTCACTCTTCCTTGAGAGAAGGCTTCCTCTTGCCTTGAGTATCACATTGGAGCTTCTTGTCCCCACCTTCAAAGCCTTGAACAATCCTGCCCGTCAGCATCTCATCCCCCACTCCTCCTCCCCTTCCTCCTAAGGATGACACACCTTCCTTTGTATCCTTCTCCTGACATCCTCCTTCCACTCTTGGCTTTGCCTTTTCTTCTTATGCTTCCCTCAGCTTAGGCACCAGTTAGTTAGCTTCCCTCTCCTGATTCAAAACCCTTCTTCCCCCAGTGCTTTCAGTGATAATCCACTGAAATAAAAACACCACTGCAGCGATATTGATCCCTCTGCCTTTGCATCAAATGTGTCCCACTACATCATCTGGGTCTGATTTAAGCTGCAAACAAACCCCTTGGGACAGAGACTCTCTCTCTTTGCACATCACCAAGCACATTGTTGATGTTCAATAAATCAATTAATTATAATAACAGTGCAAGTCTTGACTGGATCTTGATAACTCCCTAGCGAGTCTTGATTGCCGGCCAGGGGTGCAATTGTAGACTTGGCTCAGATACTGCTTTCAGATAGGGACTGGGCCCTCCTCCTACGGGCCCAGGAGTGGAAGACCTGGCCTGGCTTGGAAACTTTCAGGCTGCTCAAGGAGGCTGCACCATGTTTATAAACCAAGAAGCTGTTTATTGCTGTTTATTCAAATGTAATGTCAAGATTATTGGCACTATTTATGGTGACATCACTTTCTATGGAGGGTGTAAAAGGGCTATGAAGTTAAACGAGCACAGTAAAGGTGGCACACGGCCTGCATGGCTGATCATAGAAGTCATGACTAGCATTGTCCCTGCTGCTTGCCTAAGCACAGCACAAGGGAGCTTTGCACTGACACCAGGAAGATGGATCCCACCACGCTGGAGGACAAAGGCCTTTCCTTCCAGGCTCAGCAATTTGTAACAACTACCTCTGCCTCTGGACTCACATCCACACCTCTTGAGGGGGAGGGTAAATCTATGTGCAACTTTAAAAAATGCAGTTGTCTGGCCTTCATTTGAGAAGCTGTCACTTGCTGCTAGTGATCTTACCAACCACTGACCTGTCTGAAATCTCTCCCTCCAAGGTTACCTCCCTGATGAGGTTGCTGCAAGCTAACTACACTAGTTTCTCTTCTCCGACAATACCTTGGACCCTTCCAGGCTGATTTCAGACTGGCATGTGGCATGGAAACAGTGCTAGTGTCACTGATGGACTGTGGACAAGCTAATGTAATATTAAGGTTTATGGACATGCTAACATTGCTAGATCTGGTAGCATCTTTCATCACTTCCATCATGTGATGCTACTGACCCACCTATGGGAGTCGAGAAGGGGCAGCAGGCATCACATTCAGCTAGCTTCACTCCTTCCTCTTGAATAGATCCCTGCGGGTAATGATGGGCACTATTCCACAACACTGAGGGCTCTCACTTGTGACACTCCACCAAACTCATCCCTGTTCGTCACCTATGGTAGGTTGCAGGGGAGATTCAGAGACACTGTGGGCTACAATACCATCAATATATCAATGCCACCCCACTCTTGCTGTCCTCATGAAGCACAGACATACTATCCTACTAATGCCCCGGTGTCTGAGGGAGTTAGGAATGGGGATAGGAAACAGGTGGCTCAAGATCAATCCTGAAAAACTGAGGTGCTGCTGGTAGAGAGGGAAGAGTAGTAGCCGTGGCTGTGCCCTCAGCAGAACGTGTCTGTCTTTCCAGCCTTAAGGTGGATTCCCTGCTGCTCTCAGGAGCCCAGACAGAAGGTGGAGCCAGAATAGCTTATGTTCCAACTTAGCCAAGAGACAGTGCCCTTACCTCTTGAATGTGGACCTGACCACAGCGATCCTACTTTGGTCACCTCCAGGCTGAACTAGTGCCATTGCTTGTTTGATACATGCTTCGTGGGTAACCAACAAGAGCATATCACACCAACACTCCACACTCTGCTGATTTCCTATCTAGTCCTGGTTTGGTATCTAGGCTTTGGATATTTTCTTTAAAGCACTAAGTGGGGGTGGGTCTGGATACCTGATACACTCTGTTTCACTGTGCATGGTAGCCACGCTCAGTGGGGATGCTAAGGCAGGCGGAGCTCAGTTTCAAACTCATGGAGGGTAAAGTAGGAGAGCCCTGGGCTGTGGACTTCACCATGGCTGGAGATCAGGCTGAGCAAGAATTTTACCACTTTTAGGGCTTCATTGTTGTCATTGATTGTTTTTAACAGCACCCCAAAGCATGCTGGGAACTTTACAAAACAAGTGAGACCCAGGCCCTGCCCTGAAGGGCTGAGACAGGACACAAGTGAGAGAAACAAGAAAGGGATTAGAGAGGGAGTCCAGGGTTCACCTTGCCCAGAGAACACATGTTAAAATACAGCACTGGGTTTCAAATGTGCTAGATACAACATTGTAGATAACACATTTCAAACATACACATGAATTCTAATCTAGACAAGTCCAAAGATCCATTTTACATTAACACAAAGGATGGCACTTCACAGGGGTTTGCGCAGTCTTGTCCAGCATGTGTCAAGCTGATCTGAGGGGCCACAAGTAACAAGTGAAGTATGAGAGCTGAGTAGAAAGTGGCCTAATCTCCTGAAGGCCAGTGGAATAATCTAGTTGCATCAGAAGTGCCTGAAGAGCTAAGGCAAGCCCTGTTGTAGTCTATCCACAGTCAGATACCTTTCTGTTGCTTCCATATTGTGTGGGTTCTCTCCATGAACATATGGCCCATCTCTGCCGGTCAACTTATCAGAAATCGTAAGATAAGCAGTCAGGGCTGCTCAGCATTTAGATAAGAGGAGGCCTCCAAAGAAGAGACATAGGAAGTAGTATGGGTTGTGCTGTAGCACTGCTCTCCTCTCTGACTCTGTACCAACCCAAATGCCCCAGTGTGGTGCACTTCAGGGGGTGGTGCAACTCAGCAGGGGGTGCTCTCCCTCCTGAGTCAGTGCTGCCCCCATTCCCCCAGGGGAAGAAATGTGCTAGGATAGGTGCACACTTTCAGAGGAGATATAAAACCAATGTGGTATCAGGCTACACCGAAGGCTCACTCATTAAATCTCCCATGGCACTTTTTGTAACATAGGGAGCTACAGCCTTGGGGGCCAAACTGAGCCCGTGAATATCTGCACTGACTTCTAGGCCTTTTGTTTACAACTGTCATGTTCCACTCCAGAGATGGCCATATTTTGGTGAGTAGTCCCTAAACACAATGCACACTGAAGAATGTAAGTGCTTTGGCATTCTTCAGGATGATGGACACTATGGCAGCATGAGGGTAATGTCAGAGAGAGAGAGAACGAACATGTACAACAGCCAGTGTGCCCAGATGTCAACATGGTTAACCACCCGTTTACTGAGACTAGGCTATGAATAATCAATAGGAGATTACAAGACACTGATGCTGCTAACCAGCTCCCCCGCTTCTGCGCTGTCCAAGATTCATCTCCATACTCCAAACCTCCAGAAAGGGAAGCACGGGGAGGGGAAGAGCAAGAGATCTCCAGAGGCTCATCTAGGTTTAAATATTGCCCAGTGAAATACGCATTGGAGGAGAGGGGGAGGGGAAGAACACACACAGCTCCATCCCGGGAGCTACACTACAAAGGGGTGAATATCACACAGTCTATGAAACCTCCAGTTAGCGCAACAGCAATTAGCAGGCGAGTTGATCCCAGGATTAGGGTGCTAGCCAGAGAGCCAGGTTCAATTCCCTGCTCTATCACAGCTTTCCTGTGCAACCCAGGGCAAGTCCCTTAGCCTGCTGTGCCTCACACCCTTAACTGTAAAATGGGGATAACAGCACTTCCCTCCCACGGAGGGGTCGTGGGAGACTCAACCTGTTAACAATTGTGAGGTGCTCAGGTGTTATGGTAATGGGAGCCATCAGTACCTACAATAGACAGAATTTCCCAGAAATGCCTCAACTGGGTCCAGTTCTCAAGGACTTTCCAACACTACAGAGGTTTCCATGCAGGATCCTCGAGACTCCTGAGCTACACTTAATGTGTGTATTAACAGAATGACTTGGGCTGTAAGCTTTTTCAGGCAGGCACTGTGGCTGTGGAGCCCCTACTGGCAGGGCACCAAACTCATCCAGGGAGGAGGGCTGCGTTCCCACTGTAGGTAGGGGACTGGAGCGGAATTCTAGGACTCCACACCCATCTCCATCCACAGCAGAACACCTGCTGCGGTCAATAGGAGATTTGACACAGATCAAGGGTAGAAGCTGGGTTTCTGTTCTAAATTAACTACTTTTGTGTCACACTCAGTAACACTTGGCAGAAAAATGCATCTCCCCTGTAGGCCACAGTTATTTCTGCCCTTTGTTTCTCTTCCTTCTCCCTCCTTTTTTGTCTGTTTCTCTCCTTTCTTCTGGTTTTTGTGTCTCCTCAGGTCTTCCCTGTGGATTTTCTTCCCAATTCGCTGGGCTCCTCTCCAAATACTGCCCCCATTCGATTTGTTGAAAGGATCAGTAACACAATTCATGTCGACATTAACATGTCCTTTTGGTTGATACTTCAATGAAATTAATAGGAGTCTGAGCAGCAAATGCCTCTCTGAACCATTGTTTCAGGCTGGCTGCAGACTTAGGAAGACAGCAGTGCATCCATTTACTCTCCGTTCACCTATTGAAGCTTTTCTTTGTGACCATGAGGGCTAGAAACTTAATTTTTTACAAAATGTAACCAACAGCCTGATCAGTGTGGTGCTTTGTCTCCCTCTAGTGGTGACTAGGCCACAGCTAGAGGTTGAGGCAGCTTTTACAGCCTTAGCTAACGGAGCTTAGTCTTTTAGCTCAGGAATTAGAGGGTCATGACATTCTGCACAATCTGAATATGTCACGCAGGCCACAACAATACAGCAGATGGGCCAGATCCAGCCTGCAGTCAATACATTTGACACTCCTTGCCTTACCCAACAGGGTCCTGCTACTGACGCAGGTCCCCAGGTGTTATGGCACTATAAAGAATAATACCCAATTTATGATTATTTATCCTGCTCCCTTTCTTCTTGATTGGTAATCATCTCCTTTGGTCATTTACATAGCAAGTGGTGCTGGCAAGTCCTTGTTTCATGCAATAAGAAATCATTTTACCACTATGCTCACGACAGCTCTTACCCCAGGCCTCCGCGTGTATGGGGCAGGGAAGAGACCCTCAGCAGTCCAATGCACTAGGTCAAATGAAGCACAAAAGAAAGTACCACCAGAACATCGCCAGACGACACAACAGGCGAGATGGCCATAGTCAGAGCAGCAGAACAGGTGGAAGAATGTGACAACCAAGAAGAGTAATACGTGTAGAAACCCTCTCCCTGGCACTAGCACCTGCCCCAGCTGTGATGCAGCAGCACAGAATACTGTGCTGGGCAGAAAGACAGCCAACGAGAGGGCAGCTTGAGCTGGGGCAGAGGCTCGGAACCCACCTGAAGGGGGCAGTTGGAAAAAGATGTTATGAGGAGGAGGGAAGGAGAAGGATCTAGGTGCTGAGCCTGCAGAGGAACCAGAGCTGGGGTAGGAGGTGAGGTAATAAAAGAAGAGAAGAATAAAAGTAGGGAACTGGGGAATAAGAAGGAGGTTAGCTGAAGCAGAAAACAACAGACCTGGGTATGTGAGCAGACGCTATTCGAGAAGGGAAGTAGAGGGAAATAAAATTTGGCCTTCCAGAGAGCAAGTATCAAGGGAATAAACCGAACGGAAATATAATTGGTGGGAAAAGGAATTGATCAAAAAGCTGTGTTAGATGCAAACAGATCCTGGAAGTAGTAAATGAAATGCCCATCCACAAAGGACCTAAACTACACGAACAGAGAGTGTGACTGTTTGAACGTCTATTGAAGGAATACAGTTTAAAGGTGGCTAATGGAAAAGTGATGGCCCACTAGGTGAGGAAAACCCACAATGTGTTTGGTACTAACTGCCCAGCATGTAGAAGCTCACAAAGGTTAAGGAGTTGGTAACCTATAGTTCATTACTATAAATAGTGGGCCTTTGGTAATGTTCTATATTATTTATGCTCCCAGTACAATTTGAAGGTTTCCCATATAAAGTTCTAAAAATTTACAATCATCCCTGTTGGCTTGGTTTGCCTCTGCCTCTCCTCACAGCTAGTGTAGCCCAGCCTGGCTGGATCAGCACAAATGCAGAAGGCAATGGAGCCTCCCAACATCATCCCTAATGACAGGAGCCTGCCCTTGAAGGAGAAGAAGAGACTGAGACCAGGCCAGATATGGACAGTTCTCTGACCAGTGCCCAAGAAGACAGGAAGCCACCAGAGAGAAAAAGCAAGTACTGCTATTTAGCCTCACTGTATGCTATTTAGCCTCACTCTGCGCAGCATCATGCTTCTCTGAGTTCCACTCCACCCTCCCCTACTCAGGGCCATGCCTTAATGGCATCATCAGGCCCCTTCTGTCTAGGAGATCAGAACCTATTCTGCTTGAGTGATGCCTGGCTCCTGTTTTCCTCACAGAGGGCATTCCAAGGCTCTAACTAGCAAGCCCTTCTCTACACTGGCAGATCCTACATCAGTTTGTCTCCAATACCAGTCTTCTCTTTCCTTCTCTTGCACTTGGCACTAGAAGGATCTCTGTTGAGAGGGTCAGTATCACTCCTGACTTAAGTACTCTTCCCAGGACTCTGAAACGGGTCTTGGTCATACCAAGTCTTCCTTTGCTGCTGTCATTTGTCGCCACAAGGACTGTAATCAGTGGGAAATCCCCGCCATCACATCCAGCACCTGGGTAAAGAATTAGCTTGGGCAGAGAGGAGGCAGCAGATTTTATTTTATCTTATCCCCATATCTCATGCTAGGTCCTCACTATAGAATCACCCAGTAGACTCGCATGTCTCTCTTGTGGGAGGTTCTCTTATACTCCCTTATTATCACCACTGTTTTTTGTTTTTTAATCCAAAATTTATTGACAGTCTTGCTAAGGATTGTACTTTGCCTGTCTCAGTCAAGAGAATGTGAAGGTTGCAGGACATACTGCTTTGGAAATGCCCTGGTTTGCTCCCTTGTGCATATGTGATATGATGATATCCTCTGAGTTACATGATCACTTCCCATTTCTCAGATATGGAGCCACCAGCTTTTTCCATTATACTTGTGTTAATTTCATGGCCAACACGGCCCAGTGTGTTTTTATTGTCATAGTCCTTTAGGTTCACTTCTCACTGAGGTCTGTATCTTAATCATTTAAGCAGAAGCCACAAACTCGACAATTGATCACCCTGCAGCAGTACAGCAACTCTGGTGAAATTCAGGGGCTGAGGCAGTTCACGGCTACTTTAGCTTTGCTGTTAGCTTAGGGGGCTAGTGTGCACTGGCCAATGTCGCTAGCATTCTGCGTTGTATACTCAGGGCTACAGTCTACCTTTTGCAGGCAGACACACACTAGAGGGAGAGTGACACCAACCTCGCTGAAAATGCAGCAGATGCTCCCATAGGCTCAGTTCCTGCCCCTGGGCCACTGCCCCATCTCATCTCACTGCCTCATCAGGTAGCTAGAGCCCAGAGGAACACTAATTGGAAGCAAAGCCTGTGCATTATGAGCACATCATAGCCAGCCACTGGTGGGGGCACAAGAATGAAGATAAGGTGCCATGAGCCCTTTCTCTTCTCAGGCTTGCACAACTGCTCAGGTGCCAGCTACATTCATTGGCACTTAACCTGTTGTGCAATAGGCACGTACTGTTTCTATGTATGTGCCTCTCCTAGACTCCAGCTGGCTTTCACAGCTGGATGGGCAGGACTGCAGGATGCTACACACAGTAGCTTAAGGGTGAAGAACAATGGTAATTTTTATTGTGTTTAAGAAATAGTATGTGGCTATGTAATTAAGAACTGTCCACACTGCTGTAAATGAGAAGCAGCTCCACTGAAAGCACTGATGTTACCCCAGCATAAGAGGAGAATCGGGCCCACCATAAACATATAGACACACACAAGAAGGCAGACCCAGGCCTGCATGTACAAGCTTAACTTTGGCATTTCCAGACTGTGATCCATTTGTGTGTCTTGGCTGTGTAGACTGTAAGATCTTCCAGGCAGAGACTGGTTCTTGCCTTGTGTGTGTGTGTGTGTACAGCACCGGCATGGTGACACCCCAATCACAACTGGGGCTGCTTGGTGCTGTTGTAATATAAATAAATCAACAGGAGCACTCCAGTAACAAAGAGTAGGGCCAATTCAGGTGCATTTTGAGAACATTCTCAGCTGCTACTGAAGTGGGAGGAGCCACACACCCATCAGGCAGGACAAAAATACAAAGGGACCGATAGCAAAATGTGATTCATCTTGGCATAAACAGAGCTAACCTAGCTGGCTAAAAGTAATCCCAAACTCAGGTACTCACTGAGAGGGAGGAATCTGAGGTGTGAGAACAGTGTAGAAAGTCGGAAGGGCCAGGGAGGGCTAGGTGTAGTGCAGCAGGTGCAGTTTAGACAGCTTTCCCTGTGATATGGCAAGGAAAAAAGCTAATGCACTGCTGGACAGCGTACACCATGACCTCACCCAAGGAGCAAAGAGGGGAGCATCTGTCCTCTACACAGCTCAGGTATTAGCCCTCTGGGAACGCTGCATTCAGGCCCCGAGTCAGCAAAGCATTTAAGCAAGTCCTTTGCTGAATTAAGGCCTCAATTCTGGGCACATCCTTATCCCAGGAATAGTGACAGATTGGACCTTTCGGGACCAGGAAATAGACTCTGTGTCATAGTGCTGACAGCGAATGGAGCCTTTTGTTCTCTGGTGGATGACAGGGCCTAGGACTGTCAGGATGTCCTGACTCCAGCAGCTGGCAGGGCGACGGGGCTCAGTTCAGTAGCATGGATAGGTCAGATCAGTTGTGTAGCACTGTGGCTCAGGCTTGGCTGAAGACAACGGTCTATCCCAGCAAAGTGCTGCCACCTGCCCTGGGGGCCTGACACTCCCCTCCCAAGTTGCATTGACCAGGAGCCCCAATAGCCAGAGAGCAGTCAGTCACTTCTGGGTCACAGGAAAGACACTTTCCCCCACGACGTCATGCTCCTTATCACAAAACTTCACCTGGGAGTTTGTGTTTGATGCTCCGCACACCGGCATGAAAAGGGAGACAACAAAACCAGTTATGCTGCACTTACACCTCCTCTGCTGGGGCTTTGAATAAACATGCAAATCAAGGTGGTGGTATTAATAATTATTTATTAATATTTAATAAAGCTTCAAGCTTTATTAGCTAGCAGCCAGCAGCTTCTGCTATGCCTATGTTCAGACTGCACAGCATCACACCCCAGCTGGGGACTGACACAGAGTCCCTCTCAGGCTGGCTGCATGGCAAGGGAGCAGACACCACCTCCTACCCAAAGTCAGATCATGGCAGGCTCTAAGCTAATGCTTCCAGCTTCACTTGATCTGTTTACAGGAGTTTGCCAGGCCCTCCGGCCATTAGCACTGCTCAGATTAGAGTCAGGAGATGCCTGTTTGTTCGCACCGCCTCCAGCTAAGGTGGCCTGCAGCAGGCCTCAGAAGCCACCACTGCTGTAGAGCATAACTGCAGCAGTTTCTTCTTCACCTCAGTCTCCGGTTTCTCCCATGCAGTGGCTCATACAGGCTTCAAGTCAGGGAAGGACAAGAGTCATTTGCACCTGCACCAGGACTTCTTTCCTGGTTTTGATGCGCCCAATGCTTAGGATGCAGGACAAGAGTGACAATATGCTTTTTATATCTATATATAGGCCCTAGGACCTGCTGCACCACCACCCAATCACAGGGGAAAGATAGAAGGCAGCCAAAAGGCAGGATGGATTAATTCTGGCAAAGAAGAATCAGACAGCGTTTAGAGATCTATCAGGAAAAAGAAGCGCTATAGAAAACAATCATCCATTAAAATATAAAGAGGGGTGTGTGAAATTAACCATGACTCTAAAATGGCTGTGATATTGAACTGCATTTTAAAAAGTCTGTACTCAACAAAATCAGAGAAGAAAATTTTATAAAAATAAAGCAAGTAAGGGGAAATCTGAACACATACCAGTCAGCTGGTCCCTTTGACATGCACCCAAGGGTATGATGAGAATTAACTATTGAAGATACTGGGCCATCCACAATTTTTTTTTTCCCAACTCAGGTCATGAAAAGTTGGGGAAGTATCAGAGGATTAGAGAGAAGTGAATTCCTCAGCCAGAGGAAGGAGTGAGCATGACAGTTACTAGCACAGACATTTAGAGTAAAATTTTCAGGAGCACCTTGGTCCCATTTTCAGTCATTGTTGAAAACAAGACTGAGGCGATTTGAAAGTTTTACCCCTAACTTCTATCTCTAGGAAAATAATGGAACAAATATTGAGGAGAGTAACCCACGTCTAGACTCTCACAGCTGTACTCATCCATGCAGAGACCTCCCTCACACTCTTATCTGGACCATGGTCCTGGCAGTGGTGGGGAAAGCAAGAGCTAGGCACCCAATGTCCCCTGTTGCAGGAAAGTGGGTGGGAGTAAGCCACTCCCCAACAAGGGGCTCAGTAACTTATTCCTTCAGCACAAGGAAAGACGGGGGAGGAACAGTCACTCCTGACTCATGTCAGCAATGTGCTATCATGTGCCAGCAATGCCCCTCAGCCATATACATTGGCCAAACCGGACAGTCTCTACACAAAAGAATAAATGGACACAAATCAGATGTCAAGAATTAGAACATTCAAAAACCAGTCGGAGAACACTTCAACCTCCCTGGTCACGCAATTACAGACCTAAAAGTCGCAATTCTCCAACAACAACAAAACCACCTTCAAAAACAGACTCCAAGAAGAAACTGCAGAATTGGAATTAATTTGCAAACTGGACACCATTAAATTAGGCTTGAATAAAGACTGGGAGTGGATGGGGCATTACACAAAGTAAAAACTATCTCCCCATGCTAATTTTTCCCTTATTGTTACTCACACCTTCTTGTCAACTGTTGGAAATGGGCCATCCTGATTATCACTACAAAAGTTTTTTTTTCTCCTGCTGATAATAGCCCACCTTAATTGACTAGTCTTGTTATAGTTGGTATGGCAACACCCATTTTTTCATGTTCTCTGTGTATATATATATCTGCATACTGTATTTTCCACTGCATGCGTCTGATGAAGTGGGTTTTAGCCCATGAAAGCTTATGCCCAAATAAATTTGTTAGTCTCTAAGGTGCCACATTTTTTGCTGATACAGACTAACACCGCTACCACTCTGAATGCTGAATCACAGTTCATTCCCTGCTCCTTGGTGTGGGTGTGTTGCCTCTTACTTTGAGTTGGCTCTTAACATCAAGTAGGTAGAGCCACAAACAACAAGAAGCAACACGATATGTAAAAAACACACTAAAAAAAATTAGTTCCGAACATTAATTTGTGGCTGAAGGAAGTTAGTGGATTGAATGCATCTGCAGTTTAATGAAGCCCTTGAGAACCAAGAGTCACAAAATTTTAATTCATTTTAGCTGGACATGCCCATGCTTTCGTTAGCACAACCCCTTGCACATGGAATGCCACTCCAGTGGGTCCACCTTCTCATTTAATTCCTTCCCAAGACTCACTTCCACTGCAATGTCTACAAGAAACTAACCAGCTATTAATGACTAGATATAGGGATAGTCAGGGATAGTTTACATAATAAAAGTGAAAAATATATGGCACTAAGAAGAGGTATTCCAGACACTCCATTTTTTCTTGCCTACTATATCACTTCTCCTCCTCACAATTCAGTTGTTTTTAACTCAACTCTTTGGGGCAGGGTTCACATTTTCCTGTATGCCCATACAGCAACTAACACATTTCTGGCAGTGCTAGAATAATAATTAGTTTGGATACAAGCATGAGTGTGTGCACTGAAAACTGTCTGAAGGACCATAAGCCAAGGGGAATGAAAACAAACACCCCATTACAGCAAGGGCTAAACAACTCAGTTGAAAAAAATGAATATGAATTTAGAACTAAACAAGCATTTTACGCAAGAAGTGGTAAAGCAGAGAACTCCTTACATACCAATTAAAACACAAGTGCCAAGAAACACCAAGTGCCTTGAGAAATACTCAAAATATGGTTACTAATCCATATATCTGCTTACTTTTATCTCACTTGTGCACTTCCTCTCTGCTTTTAGAAGTGTATGAAGTTAACGAACACTTATCTGAGATTTCACTGCCCAGACGTGCCGCCATGAGTTATTGGAAGATGATATCTCTGTTGAGGAGATAGAACAGGCTATTTCAAAAGTACCTCATGGCAAAGCCCCCAGCCCTGATGAACAGACTATTTTATTTTATACAATTCTTTAACAAAAATGCTGGTTCCCAATTAACTGATATCTGAAACTGCTCTGTATGCCCTGGCAGTTTACCTCCAACTATGTGTTCAATCATAACTTGTGTTTGTGCCTTAGGTTGGCCTATTTTACCCTTCGATAAGGGCATAAAATCATCCCAAGTTTTAGCAAGCAGGAAGAATTTCGTCCTGGTCTGGTCTTTACCAATCACGTGGTACTTACACAGGCAAGAGATGATCTCATAATATTAATATTCCTTAAGGTAGCAGAATGAATTGCATATTTCTGCAGCAATTCCATCCTTAGATTCCAGAAAGGCCATTGATTGCATTGAGTGGTCAGTCCTCATTTCTAGCCTTGAGTGATAGGATTGGGACCAAAATTCCTTACTTTGGTACAGTAATTGTACCAGACCTCAACAGCCATGATCTTTAATAATGGTTATGAGTCCAAAAACTTGGCCTTCAATAAATTAAATGTGCTGCCACTTGTCATTTTCTTTTATTATGGCTCCTCTAGCTAAAAAGGATTAATTCCAGTAACTATTTCCAGGTGGAAAAAAATCAGGGATAACAATCATCCCCCAGGTTCTGTGTTTCACCTCTTAAGAGATCCCCTATGGCCCATTCTCATGGGCTCCAACTCAGTTAGACATTGGAACATTAGAATTGGGTATTGGAGTCCATGTAGCCAGAGATTCTTTAGACCTTTTCAAGTTGAATTATCATCCTTTAGCCCCCACTTTAGAAAACAGTCTTGCATAACTAGAATATACTTAACCTCTATTTTCCTGAATAAACATTATTAGTATGAACTCCCCTCTTCATCCCCCTGTGATTAATTACTTTCCCCCCAATTCTTCCAGACCCAGTCTCACTTAAACTTCTTTAACAACTGCAGGGTGATATTAAAATGTATTTTGACAGGTGGCAGATAAAAAAAATCTTTATAATTCTGTATCCAAAAAAAATAATAATCCATCGATGGTTTAGAGTTTCACAACTTAACTGTCTAGCAGCACTGTTGGATCCATTATGAGAATAGTGCAGATACTGCCCATGTCCTTCCAAACAGCACTGGATCCCTATGGAACCACAAATCCTAGATACCCCATTTGAATACATCTCTTCTCCTACACAGTCTAATTTTTATCTGCTGTAATCAGGGCCAGAGGGGAGAGGGAGGGAACGGAGGGAGAGAGAAAGGGGGCGGCCAAGGCATCAGCGGGGCACTCGCCATGCGGCCCCGACTGCCGTGCCGCCTGCCGGGAGGGCTCCACACCGCTCCAGTTGGTGGGGAGGGAAGGACTCGGGCTGCCCTACCAGGCTTGCTACAGACCTGGCACCGGCTGGGGCAGATGGAGCGCACAACCTGTTCCCAGCAGGGCGCTCCCCTCCTCCGCGCCTCCGTCCCCTACAGGGCGGCCAGATCGGCGAACAAAACAAAACAAACAAAATAAGCGGCCGTGCTGCCCTAGGATTGGGCGGAATGCCGCCCCGTGGAATCTGCCGCCCCAAGCACGAGCTTGCTCTGCTGGTGCCTGAAGCCAGCCCTGGCTCTAATAGAATTACATTGTTTACTCACCATACAAAGGTTATACTGACTAGGGTTGCCAGAATTCTTAAATACTTTCCATTCCCTTCTCCCCTCGGTAATAAATTGATCATTTCCCCTAGAAGATTATCCTACTCTCCATCCAAAAAAAAGAGACAGGCATGGTCTTACTAGATGTACCCAATTTCTTGATATGACTGGTCAGATATATTCCTTTGATCAGTAAGCAACAGTTTAATTACACCAATATATCATTATTTCAATAATCCCATACTTGGACTTTTACAGGGCAATAGCACTTTGAATACAAGAGCTTACCAGGCTTGGAAAATATAACATTTTAGATAACCAGAATTTAAATGTATCTAAAATCCACACAATACATTTAAGAGACCAGGATCTGCCCTCTTAAGAAGTATATAGGTAGAGTTGGATAGTAGATTCCTGAGGCCAGAGGGACTATATTTTGTAGAAGAGGCCAGACTCTTAACTCATCTCTTATGTTACCGTAGCTGGGAGTGGAGTTGCCCAGCCTGGGTAGACAGACTTGCACTAGTGGGGCTCAAGCTAGTGTGCTAAAAATAGCAGTGTGGACATTCTGACTCGGGCTAGAGCTTGGGCTCTGAAGCTCCAGTAGCAGCCTGCTTAGCCCCATACTGATTGGCCTCAATTTATTGTGATAAATGTCACTTCAGTTCGGCTATAGGCTCTTTCAAACATGTGTGATGGGATTACACATTAATCCTGATATTTTGTGAAATGGTCACAGTGCAAGTTATTAGGAGATGAGAGAGAGAACCTGCTGGAAAAAACTAGTTCCCTCCTCGGTTTCCTTTTAATAGAGGAGACTTTCTAATGCTGCCCAGTGAGGAAATCCTCATGTTCCTTCTATGAGCATCTGCTTCAGCAAAGCATGGGACATCCTGACAATGAGGAAACTTGCTGCCCTAAAGAATTAATATCCATATGATCTCATTACCTGGGCACCTGGGAATATTTTTACTGAGTGCAGTATAATGTATCAAAACCAGAAACTATCAGTATTTGATACCTGTTAAGAACACATGGTGCTTTGCTACAGGTATTGCTTGTGTGAATAGTTCTTATACATCACTCTATTTCAGTTTTTCCATTTACTTCTGTAAGTATTTTAATATTGGTCTCTGCTTGTGACCTCCAAAAACTAAACCCATACATGAAAACAAAGGGTAGTAATAAATTGCAATATGCAAGATGGGTCCAGTGGGAATGTGCAGGGGTTGGCATTAGGAGTCAGTCTTATATAACTTCTTTATTAATGATCTAGAAGAGGGAGTGAACAGCATGTTAATGAAATTCACAGATGGTACTAAATTGGGAGGAGCTGCAAATCCCATGAGGACAGAGAAATATAGAGGGCCCTGGAAAGATTAGAAACATGGCCAGGGAATATGGAGAGATTCAGTTTAGGAAAAAAATATAGCTAATATGTTAAGTGGAAAAATAATTTGAAACCAAAAATACTGAGTGGAAGAAGGAAACCTGTGGGGCAAGAATGTCCAAAGGAGACTTAGGAGCGATAGCAGACAGCCACTAGACAGATAGGAGTTTGCAATGTGATGTGGAATCAAAACCAGGCCAACACTAGTTTGGGGAGTGATGTGCAGAAGGACGCAGGACGGTAGCTGTCCCGCACTATACAGCACTGGTGTAAGCTCATTTGGTATATTCCAGTAGGCTCTTGATCCCCTGTTACCAGAAAGGCTGACAAATTGGAGAGCGTTCAGAGAAGAGCAACCAATTGATTAAGGGGTTGGAGAGACTGATTTATGAGGAATGATTAAAAAAGATATTATAGCTTGGATAAGCAATGACTAAAGGTTGGAGAGTAGAGGTTGGTGGGGAGAGGAGAACAGGTTAACAGTGTACCACTATTTAGAGGGTGTAAATCTCAAGGCTGGTGAGATAGAGATTATTCAGACTGGTACAAAGGAGAGTAACTGGATAAAGTTTTAAAAGGGGGTATTGAAGCTAAATATCAAGGAGCACTTTCAAGCATTAGCATCATCTTCCTGATAGGTGGGGAGGCTTATAACACGAAAGAGCAGCCAGGGAAACACTAGAAAATATACAATAAGGAGCAATCCTGTACTGACCCCTTGGAGGCAGCCTGCTCTTTTCCTTCAGTATCTCTTAGGAGTCTCTTATGGGATTCTGGGATCTCTGTCCTGGCCCGAGATGCTCATATTCCCCATACAATAATGCCATGAAAAGCTACCGTTTCCCATACCATCCCAGTTTCACTAACAATCACTTCCCCCTGGGAGACCGGTGCTGATGCTTATTATGCCCGTTACAGAGTCTATAGCTCCTACTAGATGGGTCTAGTCCAGTTCCCGTTGAGTAGGCAGACCACAACAATGACAAGTTGTGGCACAGAAGTTGCCAAACAGTTTCTCACTGGATAGTGACAGAGTAAAATATAAATAGCAATTCTGTGAAAGAAGAAATAATTGTCAAGCGCTATTCAGCTACTAAATAAGACAGATGAAAACATTCGCTCACATCATCACAAAAATGACCCAGATATTGACATTACACATGCAACCTTGACCTGCAGCACATGAATATATTGGTCAATCCCAGCCTATCAGCCTGACGTGATCGGTAAATGGAGTCTCTAGATTTCAATAGTCTGGTTTTGTCCATGGCTAAGGTTCATTCCCAGACAGACAAAGGGTGAAGGCCCGTCTGTGGGAAATCAAAGAATAGTCTTTCTACTCTAGCTCCAGATGATGAATGCAAGCAATGTTTATCTCCCCACAGGCCTCTTACACCCTGATTCACAGAGAGATGACATCCCAGAAAGCCAGAGGTATCTAACTGGCTCTCCATCTAATTCTTTCTTGATAGAAGCATCAGGACCCATCCATCAGTGAAATCCCAACGTGGAATACAAGGAACAAGAGACCTTATTCTAGGCATTCCTATGTCAGGTAAGGAGCCAATTAATTATGTCTCAGGCCTGCTGGAAATCAGTGCTTAGAATAACAGCAGTGAGGTCACCAGGAGTCATGCCAGCACAATAGAAGGATTGGGACTTGATTTTATCAACATGGTACATTTGATTAGCACAAGCATTTGGTGGGGGAAGATTTGTGTTGCAAAGTAAAAAAGTGAAACTGTTTGGTTTGGGAAACTCTCTCCATTCCTCCCTTTCCTCTGCCCCTCCCCCCTCCCCCACCCCCCAGTTTATACCTCAGTAATGTACAGCATCACCACTGTATCCTTGAGAGTTCTCTAAGGTTGTTGTGAACCCGTGGAATGGGCAGTCTACCAGTGCTGAAGAAACAGCCACGTAATGATGTGTTGGTCCCGAGTGCAGGGAAGCGGCACTGAAAGAGGCACAGACTAAAAGAGCAGATTTGAGTCAAGGGGGCAAGTTGACAGAATAAGGGGACCAGTAAGAAAACTTTCAGTTTAGTGTGGCACAAAGAGGAACCCAGGCCAAGCCCTTCACAGAGCAGCCGAGCTGCATCAGCTAGAGAAGCAGCTGCCACAGGTATGCAGGGGAACAAGGCCAAGTTTCAACCCTGCAAGCCCAGAAGCTTCACTCTGTATCAGCACATGCAGGGAAGCCAAAGGGCTCCATACTTTGCTGCTTTTTCCCTGCGCTTTGTGCAGGAACCAGGAGCGGGGGATAGGGGAGAAGGGAAAGCAGAGGTGGCTTTAAGCTCCTTTGTGATCCCCACATTCTCAGAGTGTCAGGGTCCTACACTGCCTCTGACATTAGTTGCAGCAGTCATAAGTATTCTCTAGCTTCTGTTCTGGCCTCAATGCGCCCCTATGGGCTGTCTGCCAGCCCAGAATAGCCAGAGAACAGCATTCTCCAACCACGCCCCCTCCCTCTGCACCCTGACACGCCCTATACCAAAGGCTGTGCTAGGGCATTGACACACACACAGCTGTTCTGGCAGTTCAATGCCACCCAGGGAATCCCCATCTAACAGGGATATAATGCCAGAGGGAAATAAGAAGGCAGGGGTGCAATGGAAAATCAGCCCCAAAAGGTTTTCCTGGGGAGCCACAAGTCCCTGTTTGGAGAGTTCGACACAGAGGACACAAAAGGCACATACACATGCCTTATTTAGAAACTCATCCATCCTTGAGTTCATAATACAATCTTATCCAGGACTACACTAGGCAATCTGATGCACCCTCAGACAATGAGATCTAGCCCTCCTATGCGCCTCCAAGAGAATAGAGACTGGCTGTTCCCCATGTCAGTGCTTCAATTTGTACTGGGTTGGAATCAGGGATTTCTCAGTTCAGGGGTCAGGTCTCTATGGAGTTTCCTCTTTAACCATGTCCACACAGACTCTTGGGAGCTGCAAGGCATGGCTATCCAGGTCATTTTGACCATTTTGGACTCTCAGTACAGCAGCTCCTCATTTTGGGGTTATTTTTCTATTCTGCCTATTGTAAAATATATCCATTATCCTGGGCACCTTGTGGCAGGTGCTATGGAACTTAACAAAACAAATACACACCCAAAACAGGACAGGACAGTACACACACTAACAGCAGCACACAATGCAACCGCACACCCAAAACACCACACCCAGACACCTAACAGAGGCTTGCAAAGAAGCACAGAAAATATGACTGCCTAGAGGTTTCGGTTCTGAGGAGTGGAGTTTTATTCAGTGCGATGTGACCATTTCTGTGCTGGAAGCTGCCGTGTCCTCTCCTGAGGAAGAGAGCGAGCGAACACTGCTTGGGAAGGGAGGGATGAGAGGGTTGCTCTTAGGGCCCAGAGAGGTATGATTACCTGTATCCTGTCTTCAGGCAGTTCTGTTTTCATGGCCAGCATCTCTCTGGCATAGACATCAGGATAGTGGGCCTCATTGAAGGCCTTTTCCAGCTCCTCCAGTTGGTAGGATGTGAAGATTGTCCTGAGGGGAGTAAAACTCATTGATCAGAATATAAAGAAAGCTGAACAGTCACAAAGACGGAGAAACAGGGAAAAGAAAATCCCAGAAACTGGATAACGTATGTAGATTGTGTTTTACTGTTTTTCTATGGACAGAAGGTCAGGCCCTTGGCTGAGAGAAAGCCCAGAAAGTGCCAGGACATTGTGTTCTTATACAGTCACAAGTCACCTTCCTTTTCAACCACTTCCTCCTCTAGGCAGCCTCTCCTCCAGTTTCTCTCCCCCAACAGGATCATTGAGATGACCGTAATCTCTAGATTAGATCTAAGACATTATTTCCTTCCAAAAGACATTGAAGTGTCTCTTTTCCCCTCAAAGAGGGCCCCACTTCCTGATTTACGGGCACTATGGTCCCCTTTATGTTTGCCACACAGACACTCCAGAAGATTGCACTGAGGCACGGAGAGGAGTGACATTGTTCTCAGCATCTCACCTTTCCCTGCTTACAAACAAACCAATCCCTTCAGATCTCTAACCCTCAGCAAGTCCCCAAAGTTTTGTCACAGCCCTCACTACTTTCACCAGCCAGTTCCTCCCCCCCATGCATGCAATCTCCAACCACGAACCCAGTGCCAGTTCCCTTGCTCGACTTCTACACAGGAACCCCGAAAAACCCATCTCCCACTAGCGGATCCCTCCCTTCCTCTGATTTGCATTACCCCATTACCCATCATTGGAAATCCTTCCTGACTGCCCTGAATGGTCAATTGTCCCAACCTGCATCCATATGCCCAGTTCTCAGCTTGGGATGGGTGGATTGAAAAAAAGCTGGAAAGCTGGAAGCGGAGACAGATGAGAGCACAACTTCAGGGGAATGCACAGAGATTCTAGCAACGGGGAAGTAAGGTACCAAGACCTTCTTCACCTCCCTGGTGCCAGAAATCCACCCTGAACCTCAGGCTATCCAAACCTTTTGAAACTACAATTTCTAAGTGTGGTCAGCCTACACAGCAGTCAGCTTTCTCATGTTTGTTTGTCTTTTTAAAATTGATTTGCATTTAAAGTAAACAATCAAACCACAAGACAGGAGATACAGCGCCCGAAAGAGAATTTAAAAAAAAAATTTCACTCAAATAAATTAGAGAATTTCAAAAGATCCTATGCCTTCCCAATAGCACAAACAGAAACAGTCTCAAAATTACCTTCCAACATTCAAAACCTAAGGATTCTACCAGATCAATAACATTATTAACAAGAGGGGCTTGTGAATGCAGGGGACCGAGTCTGCAATCAGATCTTTATTTAAATTCACTCCTAAATCTGCTCTGTGTTCAGAAGGATTCTGCTCCTGCTTTTGTAGAATCATGGACACTAGGATGAAAAAGGACCTATTAGCTCATCCGGTTTCTCTCTTCCAGACCCAGTGCAGGATTATTTGTTATTGTACATTCTCTAGTTTTTAAATGCCTCAAGTGTTTGGGGCTTCTACCATCATCAGGAAAGGATGCCACAGCCCAGTGCAGCTCACTGGCTGAATATATATCCTGAAATTCATCCTATATTTTCCCTTTTTAAACATCTTCTTAGTCCAAGTCCTTTTTACCACAATACATAATCCCTCCTCCAGTTGTCACTTAGCCCAGATACAGCAGACAGATTTGGCAGTTTTCAGCTTTTCTTAGTAAAAAAAAAAAATCACTTTTAAACATGAAAAGTTTGTTACTATGCAAAATTGAAAATTATAAACAAATGCAAATCTTGTTTCCAGTATCCTGATCCATCTCTAGTCCTGATCCAATTGTGATCCTTACTCCAATCCTAATGGAGATCTCACCCATCTTCCAGCCCAATCTAGTTCACAAAGGAAATGAGTCCATATTTACTCTGGGGGGAAACCATAGAATTGTTTGACTTGAAAGTACGTCATATGGGTCACTAGTCAATCCCCCTGGATTGGGGTGGAACCTCTAGCAGGGAATCTAGCCCATCCTGGGATATTTAGTCTCTTCCTGCACAGTATCCTGGCTAGGCTTTCACTAGGATATCTTTTAATCCACCCATCCTGAATTGTGGCAGGATTGATTTAATTATCCCTAAACCATCCCTGATAGATGGCTGTCCCACCTCCTTTTGTCCTGACTATCCCTGGCCATGGCAATCCCAGAATCAAGCTAGGTACTTCTAGCCATCACTGTAGTGTCTAATGTTTGTGTGGCTCAGTGATTTTTAGCTGCATTTTACAGAAGGGGAATAGAGACATAGGGAGGCAAAATTTCACATAGTCTGTGGCAGAGCTGGGAACCGAAGCTAGATCTCTAAGCTGTGACGCAAGTGCCTTAACCAACAAGCCATCTTCCCTCATCTACCTTAGCAGCTTGTTCTACCTCTTGTTGAATATCTTCAATACTTTATTAATAATGAATAAGTGATTGATAGAAACTGCTATTTGCCTAATAAATGATGCTAAAATTGCTCTACTGCATTGCAGAGTCCAGTTTTAATAAGCTGACTACTCCCATTTCTAGTGGCCCTGGGATAAATGGCTTGTCACTTTAGGAGATATTTTAAAACTATTGGTGCCTCTGGGACCTGCATACCTAAAAATTGTAGACACCTTTTGAGTAAAGTAGTAGCCTGGTTTCAAGGATCCAGGACCATAGGGAATAAATCCCCGAGGGTAACTTTTTAAAATAAATAAACAAGCTTTTTATTATGACAAAGTTACAATAAAACTTTAACATACTAAATTGTATATTACTTATTCAGGATCAGATTACTATTCAAAAAACCTTGCTGGCTGGGGAGCCCTCCTCCTCTGAATCCACTAGTAAAGACGACCAAATGTCTTAATACTTATCCTCTCTTTTTGGCACTTCTCTTGTTTATGGACTTGGCGGGAAAGCTTTCCTATTAGCACAGTCCACATTTTACTATATCATAATTGTATAGGTGGAAGGGTCACCTATTTCCAATAATGTGCAATACAAAGTCTCACTGCCAACAATTAAAAAAATTAATTTGTCGTTCTCTTTAAAATGCAGATACTTAATGCTCTGGTGAAGAGAACAGGTTAGGGGATCTCTAGGAAGCCGGCATTTTGTCATAAGACGGATATCTTTATTAATTTCCTCCCCAAACCATCTAATTCTTGGGCACAACCACCACATGTGCAAATGTGTCTCCCCAGTTCCCTGCAACTCTTTCAACAGAGTGCCTCTCTAGTAGCAAATATATGATGGATCTTAACTGGAGTCAAATGCCATATGTGGGTAATTTTCTTGCGATTCATAATCAAACCCCAAATCCTGCTTCCTTTGACTGGGGAGCAAAAAGCAGAAGGTTCCCTTCAGACAGATTCCTCCCTCCTGTCGCCTTTATCGGGGGAGTTCAGACCTGAGCCCCTGTTCCTATGGGCTGAATTATCTTTTTTGTGAAGGGTGCGTGGATCTATATAGAGGAGGGAGACAGGAATGGAATAGAGGTGGAAGGTAGGGTTGGACCCAGTTTGCGGCCTTGGCTGGCTACTAGGGATTGCCGATCTCATGCATTCATGTTTGTTTATATTTTTAATAAAACGTCCTTTTATTTGAAACGCATCCGTGGCACAGCAAATCCATGCAACCAGACAGTCCTACCGCTGTTGTCCTCATCCTTCATCCCTAGCCCCTTCAATCGCCTGTTACACCGAATTAGTGCATTTTGTCTCAATGCAAGTCCCCCGTGCAGCAGCTGGATCTAAGTGAGCGCGAGGTGCTGCATGCACAGACCCAACTGCACCATCGGGGCCCGAGGCTGGAAAATCTTTGGGGGGCAGGAGCTGCGCCATCCCGTGCCTCTGTGCAGTGCCCAGCACAACAGGGCCTCGGGGATAGAAATAATAAATACGGCTCCGAGAGGCCTAAAAGTACCAGCCAAGGTTGGGCAGATTCTGCTGCTGGGGGCAGGCAGGCGAGCCCACAAGGTGCGGGGGGCTCCAGGGTAGCCCTGCGGGGTCTCGCCCGGTGGGGAGCCGGGCAGGCGGGGATGGGGGCAGCGGCCTTCTCTCCTACCTGTGCCGTCTCTTCTTCCGTTTCTTGCTCTGGTTTAAGGAGGATTTGGACATTTTCCTGTCGCTGGAGGAAACATCCTCGGAGTCTGGGAAGAGAAACGCGGCAAAGATTGAGGACGGGCTCGGGGACTCGCCTCTCCCAGCTCCGCAGAGGCCCCCAGGCTGCCGGCGCCCCCTCCCCGGGCCGGCCCAAAGGCTCCCTGCCCGGCGCGGGGTGCCAGGGGCTGGCACGGCCCTTGCTTTGCCTCTCCCTGGGATTTCGCTTTATTTTTCGTTGGTTCGGCGGGGATTTCGTTGCGGTCCCGCAGCGACAGCCCCCGGGCCGGCCGGGCGAGGCAGAGCCCTCCTGGAGCGCCTGTCCTGGGGCGCGGCGGGGGAAGTCTCGGGGCTCAGCCCCTTGTGCTCCGAAGGGCCGGTTCTTTGCGCGCCTGTGCACCGATTTCACCCAGTTTCGTTGGTTTTTAATTCCAGGCGGTTTTAAAACAAAACCCCCGAGAGGGCGGGAAATCCCCGCGCTGCGCCAGCTCCCCCGGGACCCCGCCGCGGGGGGAAATCGGGCTCTGGGGAATAATCCGCCCGGCTCACCCGGGAGGCGCCGGCCGATTCCCGGCGTGGCTCGGGGCGCATCCCGGAGCCGCCCTGCGGCTCCTTCCCTGTATTCGCCGCCCGGGGTGGTTGTTCGTTCCCCCGGGCCGGGGGTCGTTCCGGCAGCTCGGGGTCTCCCTTCCGCGCCCAGGAGCGGCTGGTGCAGGGCGCCGGGACCCGCATTTCGATACAATCGGTTCTGCCATAGGGCAGGGATCGTCGGGGCTCGCCCAAGGGGCGGCCGGGTGGGATCGGCCCGGCCCCCACTCGGTAGGTATCCCCGCTGGGTATTCGCGATGCGGTCTGGGCGTTAAAGGCGGGCGGGCGACCCCGCCGGGAAGCGGTGTGTGTGTGTATATATGTATGTATGGGGGGGGGGGGAAATTATTACGATATTTACTAACTTTCCCCCGGGCAGCTGCGGGTGAAGCGCGCCCGGCCGGGTCCGAGGCTCCAGAGAAGGCGGCCGGGCGGATCCTGCCGTCTAGCAAACGGACGGCGAGGCACCCAATTCCCCGCAAACGAGTTAGGGGCTCCGGCGCCCCGGGGGTCTGCGCCCCTCCGGCTCCGGGAAGCCGCGGGGACGGCGTCCCCCATCCTCCGAGTTCCCACCCCCCCATGTGGCACCCGCCGGCTGGGGTTTCCCATCGCCAATCCATCCACCTGGCGCTGGAACGAATTTTAATAAAGCCCCCCCGAGGGAGGGGGCAGCCCGGGCTTCCCTGCCGCCCGGGCAACAACTCCTCCGATGGGGGCAGAGACCCGGGGGGAGCGGACCCGGCTATGGGGGGCGCCCCGGGCAGCAGCCTGAGCCTACCTGAGCTGGCCGTCTGGCTGGTGTCCAGCGGTCCGGGGGCCCGGGCCAGGGGCTGCAGGTGGACGCTCTGGGGGTCGGACAGCACCTCCAGGAAGGTGGGCTGGGTGTAGAAGCTGGGGATGCTGCCCGCCCCCAGGAGCCCCATGCTCACGCCACCTACCCCGGCGGGGCTGAGCACAGAGCGGGCCGCCAGCAGGTGCCCGGCGGGCAGGGAGTCCAGGGCAGCCCGGGGGTGAGAGGGCGGCTCCTTGTTCAAGCCCAGGATCTCCTGGATGCCGAAGCCGGTGCACCTGGGCGGGGTGGGCCCGGAGCTGGGCTTGGCCCCAGCGGCGGCCCCGGCCCCAGGCACACTGGCCGCGCTGTCGGGTTTGGGTTTGCTGGGTAGGCTGTGGGTGAGCGCGTCTCCCGCTTTGCCCGTCATGCTGCGGCCGGCCGGTCCCTAGTGCCCGCTCCCGGGAATGCTCGGGAGCCCCCGGCTCAGGCCCCTTTTATCCGCCCAGCCTGGAGCCCAAGTGGGGTCAGAGCCGAGCAGCCAATCACAGGGGCCAGCCGCGATTAGGAATTCCAAAAAGCCGGCAGGCTCCAGCACAGGCAGCGGAGGGGCCGGGGGGAGGCGGCCTGGGACACGAGGTCCAGGGGGAGCCCGGGAGATGGGGAACCCGGCGGAGGCAGCAAGGACCTGGGGGCCGCCCGGGATTGAGGGAGCCTGGCAGGGCAAAGCAGGGAGGTCGGGGGCAGTGGGGCCCTGCCGATCAGCTGGGCCAGGTGTTATTACTGATGTCAGCGCGATGCCCAGCAACCCCAGCCAGCCGCTGGCCCGCAGAACATGGGGTCTGACCGGGGACAAGGCCTGACAGGTGGGTGCAGCAGGCAACAGCGGGAGGGGGAAGGCAAGGCCAGGGCCAGCCGGCTGTGGGCATTTGCCAAGTGCAGGCTTCGGCGCTGGTGTTTTAAATAAGCGAACAAAAAGCCATGAATCAGGCCGCCTGCTAATAGCGACCTGGGGCAGGTGGGCCGTACCGCCCCACCGCTGCTGCTAGCGCCTTTGTTGGGGGGGGGGGTGATCAGAGGGCAGAAGCGGACCGAGGAGCAGTATGGGGGCAGCCCCACACAGCCCGAGGGGAGGGGGCATTGCTGAGCCCACAGTGAAGGTGTGCTGCGGGGAGGCTGCCGGCTAGAAGGTGTGTGTGTGGGGGGGGGAGGGACAGGGGCAGGAAGGGTTGTTGTGGTGGGTTGGGAGTGCTGTAAGAAGGCATCAGAGTGACTGGAAGTTGAAATGCCTGAGCACATACCTCTGAGCCTGCCAAGGCCCGGGCGGGCGGGCGGGGGCTGTGTGTCACACCCCCGAAGGGAGAGACACAAAGTGGTATTCATGCGGGAAGCTGAAGATGCTGCGGAATTAGCCTTCTTGGTTACTTGATTATTTCTGAGGTAAACAACAAAGGTGAGGGGCTATCCAACTTATATGGAACAGAGGTAAGGTAGGGACTGAAGTGAGTTGTGTCCCTTGACACAAGGTACAGCTGAGAGCAGACGAGTTACAAACTATTCATTGCTAAGATTGCACCTTCCCACCTAGACCCAAAGAGGGCAGGTAAGAAGTGCAGACAGCACGACCCACACAACCTCTAAGCCTGGGGCTCCTCAGGGAGGGACACTGGGCAAAAGACAAAGCACCTCCTTGGTGCTTGGGCTTCGGAGGAGCCCTGGTCAAAGACTTCAATTTCAGAAAAGATCGCCTGTTAAGCCTACATTTCATCCAATGCCTCTTAGGTATAACCTGTTTGTCACCCTGACGGTCCCCTTCTTCTTGGGGTTTATGCCCATCAAATATTATTACACCTCTCAAGTGTCAACAGTTGCAGTACCACCCATCGGATGTGGGATGTTTTCCAGCCACATTAGAAGACTGCCTTGGTAGTTATTGGGTGGAAATTTTCACCTGAGATATGGTTCCCTGTTCTGCTTCCCCCCACCGGAGTCCTTCCAAGGGGACTTGATGGGATTCCAATTTCACTGAACTAGAAGGGACAGGGTGGAGTAGCCTGCTAGGTTCCTTTGCACTCCTTCACACAGACTATGGGTCACAGTACAAATGTTTTAGTGAGTCCCAGTCATCACATAGGCCATTCTGCTTTTCAATACATTCTAGAGAACAGAAGGAAGATGCACATCAAGATAAAATTTGATTACACCTGATTTTGAGTTAATTGCACCTCAGCTTGAAGATTTAAGAGAAAAACAAAAATACACACAAACCACTACCCATGACTTTTACTAAAAAGGATCAGCACTTGAGAGATGGGGAGAAGTGAAGGTAGGTTTGTCGGAGGCAGAAAGGAAGTCCAAACATGTGCAAGAGGGAGATGTATTTGGAGAATGAGACATTAAGAGAATTGGGCCTCTTATTGTCCACCTCTTTTACACTGCCCCAGTGGCATGAGAGTGTAAAAACAGCAAGTGGAGACAGTCTCCCAGAAGCTCCCGGAGTAAGAGCCAGCCAAAGGCATGGCAAGGAATGTGGCCAACACTGGCTATTCCAAGCCAGCAGAGCAGCCTATAGCTTGTTTAATACTGGCCTAAATTAAAGCAGCCCCTGGGGCCGCTCTTACTTGGGCCAGCCGGGGTGCCAGAATTCAGTAGACACAGAGGTAGCTTAAAGCCATCTTTACCACCACCTTGCCCCAGAGGCACCACTCAGAATCTGGCCCTACAGCTTGAAATTGCTATGATTTGTGAAGAGCAGCAGGACTCCTCATGCAGTAGGGGGCAACTGTTTCTATCCTTGAGGCAAAGGCTAGTCTATTTTGTTATACTTAGATAGAAAAGTGAGGTCAATTATCTGCCAGCACTAGCTCTTTATAGTGCTTTCCCTCCTTCCCCTCAGAATGCTGCCTAGTGCTCAAAGTTCCATTATACTTCAGTGTTTAGGGCTAAGTCGTGCTGGACCAGCCATCAATGTACTGGTGGGAAGAAGGGGAGACCGTGCAGAAATCCCCTGTCCTTACCCAACACTCCCATGGAGAGGACAGTCATAATGTGACAGCCTGAACACTCAGGGTCAGCTCCTGGGGGCTTCTGTGTGGCACACGGGGAGGGAAAATGTTTCTAAGCCACACTCCTGTTCCCCAGTCTTGGAGCTGGTTTGGTCCCTGGCATGTCTTGGCACCCCTCCCTGGCGGAGCTCTGAGGCAGAACCTTAATGCTACACTGACAGTCATAGTCACCTAGGGATCAGTCTGCTGGCCAAGAATCACCAGAGAGTACAACACTCTGGCCACACCACCTTGCCAGGTAGAGGGACCAGGAGTGGACAGCATAGAGCTGTAGTGTCCTCTACACCAAGGGAACTCCCAGCAAGGCAGCTAATTGGTTGTACAAAGTCAACCCTCAGAGTACACAGGGTGGTGGGGTTTGCTGGCATTACCAGCAGGCCTTAGTGCCCTGAAGTGAATATGTGTGGCCATGCCCAGTCCTCCCCCTCCCCCCGCCCAGCTTCACAACAGCAGAGAGGATCATGTGCTACACCTGTTGTAACTGCTGGTGGAGAATATGCTCCTCTTCCCCCACCACCACACACTCCCAGAGGCATTATCCTTTCTCCTCACCTACACAGGCATGACAGTTCAACACTACTACATGGGCAGTGTCCCTTCTCTTCTTACCCTCAGTAGATCCCAGCCTTTCATTAAATATCTGAGGTCTCAGAGATATTTACTGCAAGGTTTTACTACAGAATCATTCTTTTCTTCCTGAAGAATAGTACCACATTTGCCCATCTCCCTTACCTCCTCACCACATTCTTCGTCTCATTATTCACATCGTTTGAGAATGGGAAAATGGCTATCAACTTCAGGCTGAAATGGGAAGAATAGCTTCTCTTGCACATGGAGGAATTCTGATTATTAGGCTTTAGAGTGGTCCTCAATGGAGGAACATCTTCAGTGATTGCATTGCATTTATAGGATACCTCCCCTCCTGCCCCCAAGCACAAAGACTTCTGTATATCTAGGAAAATAGAACTGAATGCAATTTCTCAACAAGCAAGAACCCATGTAAGCCAAAAGTTAGGGCTCTCCCTGCACAACCCAGACAAGAACAGAAGAATTACAATATGCCTCATCCCTCCCAACTCACCCCAACCACATGAGATAGAACAAACAGAGAAGCTAAATCTTCCTGTGTCTCACCCAGGAGGCCACAGCTCTACCCTGGCATATATCCAGGGGACAACAGTCCAGAGTCATGATGTTCTACTCTGCCTTCTTAGGACTATGCCATAGGATTGCCAGCTGCTTCAACCCCAAACATCCGAACAGAGAAGATGGGCTGTCAAGCTGATTTATATCCTATCAGCTAGACTAGTCCTATGCCATTCAAAGCTTTATATTTTAACAGGCCTTGAAGCACCTCCAATGTTTGTGTGAAAGAGGGTCTTTGTTTCCTGCACTGGCTACAACCTACTGAGGCCCATCACAGAAAGTCACTAGAAGATGCACATTTAAGCAACTCAGCCACAACCTTCCCCAACACAGGGTAGATAGTTGGGTAGCTCCAGAGTGTCAACCCCTGGTTTCTTAGCAGAGGTCAAGCCTTTGGCATGTTTCTGCTGTCCTCCAAAAAAGAAGGCACCGACCATAGACAAATCCCATGGAAATGGAGTGGGATCTAGGCATCCTTAGGACCCTCTGCATAGCTAGGGGTGAGTTTCTCCCCCAGGAAAAGATGAATTTGAAACAATACTCCTAGCATAAGAGATGCTGGTGTGGGTGGAGAATGTTGCACCTTCCGTAAGGGTTCTACCAAGGGAGAATAGCTTTTATCTGCAAGTAAAGAATCTAGAGAAGCCCTGCAGGCAATGACTGTTAAGTGGTGCTGCCCAGATTCAGCGTGTTCAGACATCTTTCCATGACCCCTCAGGCAACATTGCCGAGGTGCGGGGCATGTAATCTTCAGTCCCCCTTCTGGAGCAACCCACAGCTGACTGTAATGCAACTAATTTCTTAGCAAAGATGGAAGTTGTTCACATCATTTAAACAATGAGCCTTCAAGGTAGAGAGTGTCCAAGTTTAGTTTATTAATAGCAATTTAGCCTCGGGCCAATGTGCAAAAAACAAAAAGTATTCCAATACAATTTAAAACTAAATCCAAAATTATAAAATGTTAAATAATTATAAATACAAATTAAAAGACACATCCACCATTATCCATATATGATCCCAGTGCCACTTGCATTTTCCTTATTTTACAAGCTGACTGTGCCAACAGGGTAACCGCTCAGCTCACAGATCCGTTGTCAGTTCTTAACAAATATGCTATTTTCTGAGAGGTTGTAGAAAGAGGCATGCAGGGCAAAAACATGGAAAGCCATTTTGACCTCAAGTGGCAATACAAATTAAAATGTAATAAATAATGGGGTAGGAGGAGGACAGCATGTGCACCAGACTTCACCACTCTGAACACCTTCACTGACCAATTCTTTGCTACATCTATAACAAATCAGAGGTTTGCCTATGCTCTAACCCTATGATAAGCCAGACCCAACTGGGTTTTCTGAGCATGCAAGGCTCCTTCCCTGTCATTTCATTTCCCTGGATTCAACTGTTAGCCATGGGAAGACCCAGCAAGATTGTATCTTTAACAGGCAAGAATTCAGTGGCTGAGGAAAGCCAGTTACCAGAGGTCTCCACTAAGCTTTCAAGATCCCATCCTGATGGATTAGCTTATTCTCAGGCTTTCCTGGAATTGTGTCATACAGAAGCCTCTAGAGACAAAACACACACCTTTTCTGGTTGCAACACTGGATTGTATTTGGGTTGCTTTGACCTCCAACTGCACCAGCTAGTCATGTGACCATGAACTCCAGATAGCTACCAGACACCTGTTGTAGGGCCAAGGGCAGAACAAAAGAGAGCGGGAGACAGACAATTCATTGTGACTCAGGGTAGAAAACAGAATCCCCCTTTCTGGAGGAGGCTTCACTGCAGGGGTCTAGGTTAATCCAGATGGAGAAAGGTCTCCAGCACCAGTCTGTCTATCCAGTCCTTCAAACATATAAAACAAAAAGAACAAACCATTAAGGGTCATTTCTGTTTGTCCATCACTGGCTTCTAGCAATCACAATCCCCCTTGGGCTTTCTTCCTTCAGAGGTTCCACTCTTCCTCTAAGGTGTTCAACCTAAATAGGCTCAGCTGCACTTAATTAGCTCCTAGCTGGGTGGGCTTCCCTGAGCTTCCTCTGAAATTTGACTGGAAATTAATCCCCAAAATGCCAAGCCACGAGTTGGCTCAGCCGAGCCTCTTGCCAGGGATGCCAGTGGGGAGGAGTGAGTCAAGGTTTTGGTGCTACCCCAAGAGGGCCTCAAAGGACCGTTAGTCCCCATTACATACCTCTCCAGACCCAAACCTCAGAAGAGATCTACTCATAGCATGGGTAAAGTCCATAGATGCCACAATGTCCAAAAACTCTCTGGCAAACAAGCAAAAGTAATTATTGACTTGGCATTTTTAGTATAATGTTGAGGATTCCAAATGTAGCCCACACTGGCTGAGAGTGGGTCTTTATCCCCCTCAAGTGGCTCATCTCCTACAGTTGCTATGTTAACAAAATGACTTCTTTTGCCCAAGTAATAGATGCCTATGCTGTGAGTACTGAAAGTCTTGGGTTCCAATCCCGTTGCTCACACAAGTGGGGTCATTGTAAAAACAATAAAGGAGCTCATCTAGCCCAGCAACAAAATCCCTGGGATATGGAGGTGGATGGTAAACAGATGTCTTGGTAGCTAAATTGCCCCATAAGAATAATATCTGGTAGTTTCAAGCTGCTTGAAAGTTGGGCCAGAGATTTTTCATTCTCACCCTCCAACCTCCATAGATGAGGAATTGCTGGGAACAGAGTAAGAGTGGGGGTGCCAATACAGAAATTGGATGGGCACTGGAATTCTTGCAAATAGCCATTGCAGGGGCTTTGCTTTTTCCTTTTGATTGCCTTTCTCCAAATACTTCATCACATCCTCTCATCAAGTTGCATTTCACTGGCTTAGTAATTACTATTAGCATATAATGCCATCTTTCCCCCTCTTCTTCCCTTTCTATTTCTCCTTAGATACTTCAGGAACTTCCCAGTCTCCTGGCCTTGCCTCCATAGGAGGGAGCCAGAGTTGTCTTCCTAGTTATCATACTCTTTGTACATCTCTAGTGGTGACACCTATATTGTGCTAAGATCACCTGTTCTATGGAGTTCCACAAGGCTCAGTTCTTGATTGTCTTCAAATTTCTATGCACCTCTATCAGCTTCTCTCTGGCTTTTATTGCGCCATCATTTCTCTGCTGAGGACAGTTGGCTATACATAGTTTGACACCTTCTGTGATTCACCCTTGTACCCTGTCTTGACCAAATGGACTTTTGGCTTCTTCTCAACTTCCCGCAGCTGAATGTCTCAAGGACACAAATTTTTCTCTTTGGGAGAGGCACCTCCTCAGGCTTAGCTCCACCTCCTCAAGTTTCCCAGTCTCAGATCTTCCATTTCAGAAGAAGGAGTTGGTGGATGAGGCATTTCTACAACAAGCAACAGAAATATCCTAGATACAAAACCTGGTAGCAATGGGGCACTTTAACTATACAGATATCTATTGGAAAAGTAACACGACAAAACACAAAATGTCCAATAAATTCTTGGAAAGTCCTGGTGACAACTTATTATTTCAAAGGGGGCGGGTGAGAGCAACCAGGGAGGCAGCTATTTTATACTTGATTCTGACTAAGTGAGGAATTGGTTGCAAATCTGAAGGTGGAAAGCAACCTGGGTGAAAGTGATCATGAAATGATGGGCTTCATGATACTAAGGAAAGGAAAGGAAAGAGTGAGAACAGCAGAATAAGGACAGTGGACTTCAAAAAAATCCGACTTTAACAAACTCAGAGAAGAGTTAGGTAAGGTCCAATGGGAAGAAAATTAAGAGGAAAAGATATTCAGGAGAACTGGCAGTTTCTCAAAAGACAATTAGAGCACAATAAACTATCCTGATGTGAAGAAAAGGTAGGAATAATAGTAAGAGAACAATACAACTACATCAGGAGCTCTTTAATGACCTGAAAATCAAAAAGGAATCCTATAAAAAGTAGAAACATGGACAAATTGCTAAGGAGGAGTATCAAAGATTAGCTCAAGCATGTAGGGACAAAATCAGAAAGGCTAAGGCACAAAATGAGTTACACCTAGAAAGGCACATAAAAAGCAATAAGAAGATGTTTTATAAATACATTAGAAGCAAGAGAAAGACAAAGGAAAGAGTAGATCAACTACTTAGCAGGGAAAGTGAGCTATTAATGACCACCACCAAGAAGCCTGAGATGTTTCATGCATATTTTGTTTCACTCTTGCCATAAAAGGTTAATTGTGACCAGATGCTTAACACAATTAATATTAACAACCAAGGGGGAAGGAACACAAGGCAGAATAGGGAAAGATCAG
Organism: Trachemys scripta elegans; assembly: GCF_013100865.1. Lineage (NCBI taxonomy): Eukaryota > Metazoa > Chordata > Testudines > Emydidae > Trachemys > Trachemys scripta. The sequence goes on from NC_048301.1 coordinate 43,054,304, forward strand.
GTTAAAGAATTATAATGGTTCAGTCACCACTATGGCACCTTCCAATGGCTGTTTTGGGAATTAGCTCAGTTTGCAAGTACACCCTCCTCTGGTGGTGCCTCGCCACCATCACTTCTGCTCTTGGACTCACATCTCTCCAAGGACCACGGTGTTCTTTTCAGTGACACAGCACTCCCGGCTGTACCACACACTGTGGTCTCCCCTTCTAGGGGACCTGCAGTCCACTGTTCAGCCACTTCCCTCAGTGACTGCTGCAGCAAATTGTCTGGCCACTTCCTCATGGCACCAGCATCCTCTTTGCCCTTGCCTCAGGGCCTCAGCCTGCAAACCCCAGCAGCCAGCCAGGAGCTGTCTCTCACTCCCCCGGTTCTGCTGGCAGCACTGCTCTGTCCAGGGTGCTGATGGTTCTCTTAGCCTTCCAAAGACACAGTCCTTCCTCCCTGGGCTCACAGCCAAGAACTACCATCCTCCCTCCTACAGCTCCCTTTTTATATGGGCCTGCATGGCCATGATTGGCTGCTCCCTTCAGTCCTTCTCTGATTGGCTGCCTCCCCCACAGCCTCCCAGGGCTGCTTTAAACCCCTTTTCTGCCAGTGTGGGGCAGCTGCCCCATCACAAGAATATTTAGATAAGTTAGCTTTATTCAAGTATGCGGGACCTGATTAAATTAATCCTAGGGTACTTAAGGAACTAGCTGAAGCAATCTCTGAACTGTTAGCTATTATTTTTGAGAAATCACGGATGATGTGTGAGATCCCAGAGGACTGGAGACAGGCACACATAGTACCAGTATTTAAAAAGGGGGGGGGGTCAAAGAGGACCTGGGAAATTATAAACAAGTCTAACTTTGATACCTGGAAATATATTGGAACAAATTATTAAGTAAACAGTTTGTAAGCACCTAGAGAATAATAGGGTGATAAGTAACAGCCAACATGGATTTGTCTAGCACAAATCATGCCAAACCAACCTAATTTCCTTCTTTGACAAGATTACTGGCCTAGTGGAATCGGGGGAAGCAGTAGATGTGATTATAGCTTGATTTTTAGTAAGGCTTTTGACACAATCCCATATGACATTCTCATAAGTAAACTAGGGAAATGTGGTCTAAATGAAACTACTATAAAGTGAGTGCACAACAGGTTGAAAAACTGTACTCAAAGGGTAACTATCAATGGTTCACTGTCAAACGAGGAGGACTGTATCAAGTGGGGTTCCACATGGGGTCTGTCTGTCTTGGTCTGTTTTTATTAAATGTTTTAATTAATGACTTGGATAATGAAATAGAAAGTATGCTTATAAAATTTGCAGATGACACCAAGCTGAGAGGGTGCAAGCTCTTTGGAGGACATGATTAGAATTTAAAAGGACCTTGATATATTGGAGAATTGGTCTGAAATCAACCAGATGAAATCAAATAAAGACAAATGCAAATTACTACACTTAGGAATTAAAAAATCAAATGCACAACTACAAAATGAGGGATAACTGGCTAGGCAGTGTACTGCAGAAAAGGATTTGGTGCTTATAGGGGATAACAAATTGAATATGAGCCAATTATGTGATGTAGTTATGAAAAAGGCAAATATTATTCTATGCTGTATTAACAGGAGCATTGAATGTAAGACACAAGAAGTAATTGTTCCACTGTACTCAGCACTGGGGAGGCCTCAGCTGGAGTGCATGTCCAGTTCTGATCACCACACTTTAAGAAAGATGTGGACAAGTTGGAGACAGTCCAAAGGACAGCAATAAAAATGATAAAGAATTTAGTAAACCTGACTTATGAGGAAAGGTTAAAAAAACTGGGCATGTTTAGTTTTGAGAAAAGAAGACTGAAAGGGGACCTGATAACAGTCTTCAAATATGCTAAGGGTTGGTATAAAGGGGACAGTGATCAATTGTTCTCCATGTCCACTGAAGACAGAAGAACTAATAATCAGCTTAATCTGCAGCAAGGGAGATTTAGGTTAGATATTAGGAAACACTTTCTAACTATAAGGATAGTTAAGCACTGGAATAGGCTTCCAAGGGAGGTTATGAAATCCCTGTCATTGGAGGATTGTAAGAACATGTTAGACAAACACCTGTCCGGAAGGGTCTATGTTTATTCGGTCCTGCCTCAACATAGGGGGCTGGACTAGGTGACCTCTTGAAGTCTGTCCTAGCCCTACATTCCTATGATTTGCCCCCTCTGTCTGTAACTTGAGCATTGTCCCCAACTCTAAACTTGCCTTCTTCTCCCACAGGCTCTGTCAGCAAACCCACCTTATCCCATCCACAGTACTGGCCATGTGCTCTAGTGCCTTGACTCCTCTCACTAAAGCTGCTTTCTTAACTATGGATACCCAAAGTCCCAGATGTCCAATGTGCACACAGAGCTGCTACCACTTCCTCACACTTGCAAAGAAGCATGACTAGATCACCCCCTCCCTCACGCAATTCCCACTCAATCTCATTTATTTCAGCATCTGGTTCAAAATTGCCCTGCTCTTTGTTTACAAAACCTCCTGTGGATTTGCTCCAGCCAGCTTCACAGACTCTATCTCCCTCTGCTCCCCTCCACTTCCACTCATCCATCTGCTCTGATACCACCAGTCTCCTCTGACTTCACGCAATCTCAACTCGCTTGGCATGAGAGCTTTGTCCTTTGCTTCTCCTTCCAAAGAAATGGCCTCCCTGTATCTTTCCACCTCATCTCCTATCCATCTCTTTTCAAATATCATGTGAAAAAAAAGATTTTCCACTTTGCCTAAAATTCTTCATCTCTCTCATGCTGCACTTTTATTTTAACTCTTCCCTCATTTAATTCTGTGATGCATTTGGGATCCTTTTTGTATTTTTTAAGTGTGATTGTAATTAGTCATTGAAACAACTTACTTAGAGATGAGGTGATTCTCCATCACCCAAAGTCTTTAAATCAAGGCTGGATTTCTTTTTAAAAGATATGCTGTAGCTCACATACAAGATATGGGCTTTGTGAAGAAATTATTGGGTAAGGCTGTGTGGCCTATGCTAATCAGGTGGTCAGTCTAAATGGTCACTTCTGGTCTTAAAATCTTTGAATCTTTGGCTCTCTGTTGTCCTTTATATGTAATATTTTTCAAATACGTACTTATGAGATTTCTTGCTAGTCTTAGGATAACCGAGATGTCCCATTGGATATATTTTTTCTTTAAATAGCATTTTATTGATTTTTGTAACTATTCATTAGGATACACAAGATACAAGGAGGGTGATGGAATATAACATTTTTACATGCATTTCAGAATGTTTCCCATTAGTAGTTGTTAGTCCATTGTAATACTTGCCTGCCCCACTGGTGGGGTTTTAAATATTATTTAATGTCAGTACAGTGTTTAGTAAGGAGCTAGGGAGGTACTGAGTAGTACTCATTAGTTTATTTATTGAGAATGATCCCATCATTTTCCACTTACATCCATTAAACCAGAGTGTCAAATCCTGGCTTCACTGAAGTCAATGGGAGTTTTGTCATTGACTTCAGAGGAGCCAGAATTTCGCTCTGCATCTCCATCATTCACCATAATGTGTATGTCTCCTTTTTCCCATGTGCCTGGTACTTGTTACAGACACAGAAATATCCATGATCTTCTTTTTCCTCATCATCTGTAGTAGAACATCTCCATATTCTTTGGGTGGAGCATCTTCAACCAAGGCAGTGAACAGCTGTTGGTAAAATACTTCCTCTGCCTGGGTCTCTGCTGTGGCAGGGATTGGGCAACAGCTGAAACATATCCTACAAGCAGGGCTCTTTAGGGCTTGGGGCCTGACACCAGGCAAAGAATCTCCTGTGCTTGGGAGGAGGAACTAGACACCAGATGAAGCATCTTTTCTGCCCATGGCTGCTGAGTGGTAAGAACTGGACGCTGGTGGTTTCTGGTTCCCATATACACATTTTCCTATTAGCTGCTCCCTGTTGCCTATAAAACAGATAAAAGCAATTGAACTGTTATGAGTTAAGGAGTTGCTGGGAGCAGTGCTCCATCTACTCCAGTATCTTGTCTCCAACGGAGGCCCATACACCAGATGAGTCAGAGGAAGGTGCAAGATGCTCTGTAACAGAATATGCTGCCAATGTGGGAAGTGTCTTTACCTGCCTGTTTGTGCTCGGGAAATTTTCTAATTTGTTTTGAAACCAGTTAATTTAAATCCGATTTTAGAACTAATTAGAACCCTAGCATAGACACAGTTTTAGTTGGTCTAGGGCTGCCCATTTTTATTAAACCACTTTCAAGTAGTCTGGAAACTAATTGAATGAAAACAAACCAGGACACTTTAAACCACCTAAAGCCAGGTCTACACTACAAAAAAAGTGTGTAAAAATCTGTTCAATTGAATCATTTTAAAAATCAAAATTTCCCCACTGTAGACAGGCTCTTAGTGGGTGCCTTATATCGTAAAGCATGTGAGCATAAGTCTTTACAAGGATTTATGCTGTCTAATGTAACTGTTGATGATCTCATTATCCATATACATATCTGATCCTTTTTTGAATCCTGCTTAGCTTTTGGCATCAGTGGCATCTTGTAGCAATGAGTTCCACTGGTTAATTATACATTGTGTAAAAAATACTTCATTCAATGTTTTAAATTTTTTGTCTTTTAATTTAATTGGCTGTCCCCCTTTTCTTGCATTTTGAGACAGGGTGAATAGGAGAACTCAAATTACCTCTCCATACTGTTCTGTAACAGGGTGGTTTGTCTCATTTAAAGGCAGGAGGGGACTAGGGCCAACCAACCCTGTTCTAAGGCATGACCACTTTAAGAATAGGTAATTTAGTAGAGGTATTACCAGATCCAGCTGGGCATGAGTTCAGCTGCCTGAGTCATGAGACTACCTGCTCAGGATTTTAAAAAGAGTGCTCTTAGCACTGTTAGGAGGAGTTTATAGGCAGATTCTCCTTCCACAGAGTGTGCATAATGCTGGGTTGTGGGGAAGTCTGACAGACTAGAGCTATGGTCCTAAGAAGCAGACCCTTCTATGGGAGGAAGGAGTTTGATACAAGGGATAGGAAGAGACCTAGGGGAAAGTCTCCCCAGAGAGACTCAGAGGCTAAAGTGGGACTGGCAGAGCTCCCCTGCTCAGAGGGAAGTGGGGAGCCAAGGTCTGAAGCCCTGAAACAAGGGTAAATGCAAAAGTCCGAAGAAAGGAAGAGAGGGAGGGTTTGATCCTGGAAGGGCCAATATTTATTTCATGAGGATTTACTAAATTGCATCCCAAGGGAGAGAACATTATTCTAAAACTCCTGGGTGTGTATGAGTGGATTGGGGAACTGAGAACAGAGGCTACAATGCCAAGCCATGGTATGTTCTGGGACATCCTGCAACACCTCTATTATTTGTGTACCTCTCTCATGTTCCCCCTTATCCATTAAAAAACTAGACCAATATAAAATTAACATGGCAGATGTTAAATAGATTAAAAACTGGCTACCTGATAGGTCTCAAAATGTAAATTGGGATTCATCATCAAGCGGGTGTGTGGCCAGGGGTCCCTCAGGGACGGATTCCTGGCTCATCACTATTTAAAATTTTTATCAGTGACCTGGAACAAAACATAAAATCAACATTGATAATGTTTGCAGGTGACACAAAAATTGGGGGAGTGGTAAATAATGAAGAGGACAGGTCACTACTACACAGTGATCTGGAATGCTTGGTAAGCTGGGCGCAAGCAAACAACATGCATTTTAATACAGCTAAAAGTAAATGAGTACATCCAAGAACAAAGAATGTAGGCCATACAGGATGGGAACTCTATCTTGGGAAGCAGTGACTCTGAAAAAGATCTGGGGGTTGTGGTGGATAATCAGCTAAACATGAGCTCCCAGTGCAACTCTGTGGCCAAAAGGGCTAATGCAATCCTTGGATGCATAAACAGGGAAATATCGACTAGGAGTAAAAAGGTTATTTTACCTCTGTATTTGTCACTGGTGCAACTGGAATACTGTGTCCAGTTCTGGTGTCCACCATTCCAGATAAATTCAAGATGCTGATAAATTGGAGAGGGTTCAGAGAAGAACCACAAGAATTATTAAAGATTAGAAAACATGCCTTATAGTGATAGACTTTGGGAGCTCAATAGATTAAGCTTAACAAAAAGAAGGTTAAGAGGTGACTTGATTACAGTCGATAAATACCTACATTGGGAACAAATATTTGATAATGGGTTATTCAGTGTAGCAGAGAAAGATACAACACCATCCAATGGCTGGATGCTGAAGCTAGACACATTCAGAATGGAAATAAAGTATACATTTTTAACAGCAAGGGTAATTAAGCATTGGAACAATTTACTAAAGGTTGTGGTGGATTCTCCCTCACTGGCAATATTTAAATCAAGATTGGATGTTTTTCTAAAAGATCTGCTCTAGGAATTTTGGGGGGAAGTTCTATGGCCTGTGTTATACAGGAGGTCAGACTAGACAGTCCCTTCTGGTGTTGGCATCTATGAACCTCTTCTCTAAACAGTCCCAATCTCTCCTCATGGGGAAGTCTGTCCAAGCCTCAGTCTAATCCTTCCTGTTTCCCATCTCTGGACTGTTTTAAGATAGGATGATGAGACCTGAACACAGTATGCTGCATGAGAGTGTACCATTGATACATACAATATTAGAACATTTTCAGTCTTTTCTATGCAATTCTTTATACATCCAAACTGTTTGCTTTTTTGACTCTCCACATTGAGCAGAGGCTTTCATTGAGCTGTCCACAAGGAATGGCTAAAGTTAATATAGAACCTAGCAATATGTATAAGTACTTTCAAAATATTCATTCCAATGTGCACTGCCATGTATTTGCCAACATTGAATTCAATCTGCAATGGCGCTGCCCACTCACCTAGCTTTGTCAGGCCCGGCGGGAGTTCCTCACAGTCTTTCCCTCACAAACCTAAACAATGTTAGCATCTATTGTAACATAAGGAGATAAAAACAGTACGCTGTGGTGCAATGTGCATTCAATAGGCTAGGGCACATGCTCCTGAGAAGCTGAAGTGGAAAGTAAGCATTTGTGTCACCTGCTGCTATCTGGGCAATCAATGAGCAGCCATGAGTCCAAAAAGGACCCCAAGATTACTTAGCACATCACCATTCAGAAGACAGATGCCCTCTGTTGAAGGTGAGACTCAAGGATCAAAATAGGGCAGGTGTGTGGCATTTTGAAGAACTGACCATTTTTTTTTCTGGAGGCTGCCATCTTTACTTCCAGAAGCTAAATGTTCAAAGAAAAAAAATAAGTCTCTTGCTCTTCTGGTTGCAAAGATAACTTTAAAAATGTAAACAGAGTGTAAAATGATGCAGTCAGATATCACAGCACAGGCAGCCTGAAACAACAGCTCTAAGAGAGGCATGAAATGCCCCTATTCTTGACAGGGGTTGTTAACATTGAAGTCTACAGATGACAATTCAAATGTTAATATTCTTAACTATTTCACTTTGGAGACTTGCATAACCTATTGTGAATGGCATCTTGGTTTAGTGTTTCAACTGGGCTAAAGTTGGTTTGTGAGTGGAGCTTTGAGCAGTACCACTACTGATTGGTTTTTCTCTCCATTTCACACCCTGGTGAGATTAGAGTAGTGCTAGCTCCCCACACTGCTACTGTTTCTTTCTACCTACCAGCATTCTCTCCAGCTTTACTGCCTGATCTACAGCCAGCTGATGGCTTTCAAGGTCCTTAACTCCCTCAGACACTGGGGCTGCAAGGCAACATCATCTGCATTTACTGGGTTCAGTTCTTGGATCGCTACATTCTTCTTTGTGCTGCAGCCCTGGTATAAAGCAGGGCAGGGGTGTGCAAGCAGAACAGCAAGCAGGAGCACAGTTCCCCCAGATAACAGGTGGGGGCACAGAACTCCTCTGGCCCCAAGGCCGCGGTGGGAGCTGACAGCTCCTCTGGTCCCAGGGCCACGGGGAAAGGGTGAGCTCCTCTGGCCCTGGGGGCCATGGGAGGAGAGCACGTTCCTCCAGCTCCAGAACCGCAGCGAGGGCACAGGACATGCCCCTTCTAAAGCTCTCACATTTTTATTCCTGTGCATGCCCCTGAAGCAGGTTTAACCCTCAGCATAGCGAGATCTTTTGGTTGTGTAATGGCATGAAAGATTAGGTGAAATGGGACATAGCCAGTGTGACTGACCCTACAGCTCAGTGATCTCCAGCTGCTGAAATGGCTCCTTGAAGCTGTCGGCATCTGGCTGTAACCAGTCTGAGGCTGTCCTCAGAGTTGGAAGGAGGGAAGGAGAAAGGCACCGATGCCTCTCCCAGTGCACCTGATGATGTAGTCTGAGGATCCTATCTCCTCTCTCTCATTGTATAAATGCCCCTCTCGCAGCCTTCACACAAACATTCAGCTGTTCTCAGGACTTTCATTGCCATTTTCTGGATCTTTTCTGTGACAAGAGAGCTGCCAGCCCTAAGAATTTAAACACTTTCACAGGGAGCATTTATTGGGCCAGATCCAGAGGTGTGGCTGATCTCCACAGAGCGAAGGTCAGAGGTGGTTGTCCCTATTGTCCCCACTCCAATTCTGGTGCAGCTTCTTCAGGGTCATTCCCCCTGTGCCATGTTCAAGCAGCCTAAGGTCTACTCTAAATTACACTGGCTACAAACAGCACCAAGGAACTAAAATGCAGCTAACAATCTGCATGGAACAGGGATGTTCTGGTTACCCCCCCTTTCCTCCAGCCATGGCTCCTTTTCCCTGCTATGTTGACAGTGGGTTGACTGGGGTTTAGTCTGCAGAAGAGAAGAGTGAGGGGGGATTTGATAGCAGCCTTCAACTACCTGAAGGGGGGTTCCAAAGAGGATGGAGCTAGGCTGTTCTCAGTGGTTGCAGATGACAGAACAAGAAGCACTGGGGGAGGTCTAGGTTGGATATTAGGAAACACTATTTCACTAGGAGGGTGGTGAAGCACTGGAATGGGTTACCTAGGAAGGTGATGGAATCGCCATCCTTAGAGGTTTTTAAGGTCCGGCTTGACAAAGCCCTGGCTGGGATGATTTAGTTGGTGTTGGTCCTGCTTTGAGCAGGGGTTTGGACTAGATGACCTCCTGAGGTCTCTTCCAACCCTAATCTTCTATGATTCTATGAGTGGGAGAGCGGGAGTAGATAACAGCCTCTACACTGGCACTTCACCACCATGTTCTAGGGGGCTCCTCCCTGGGCTAAGACAATGTTGTAGTAGCACAAAGCAACCACACTACACTGGAGAAGCTGTCCCATCATCCCAGCCTTTGGAGAGACCAATCATCCCCCAGTGGAACTGGAATCCAACAGGGGTGGGGGCTGGGGAGGTGAAAGGGACTTGGAGGAGAGGCCTGAGCTGGTTTGGGAATGCAGAACTCAGCAAACCAATACTTTTCTTCCCCTCATACCTGCAGATGTTGCTTGAGGATGGACATTTTTGCTCACAGCAGAGATCAGACCAACCAAAGAGAATTTTTTCCCTTCACAATATTCAATTCCATTTTATGTGAAAAAATAAAAGTCTGAGCTTCCTGTTCATGAAGATTTGATAACAGAGTCGCTCTGCTCTGAGAGCTGACACTTCGGTATATGGGGAGAGAGGAAGAGCTGAGGACTTGGTGGAGTGACTTGGACAGGGTCACCATGAGCAGAGGGAGGTTTGTTTATAAAACATGGGATTCTAGGCAATATGGGAGTGGGAGGGATAGGTTGAAGACAGTACGTTGCACTGGGGTTCCCAGTGTGTAGGGTCAAGGATTGTGGGAAGGCTGGGAAATCCATCCAATGTGTAGGGTTGCTGGGGGGGTGAGCACATAGGGTCAAGATTGTGTGGGACTGTAGAGTTCAGAGTGCAGCATGACAGAGCATGCATGGAATGGGTTTTCTAGTATATGCAGTTGGACTGGAGGTACTGGAGTGTGGCATTGGGAGTCCTGTGTTGTGGCTGGAGTATCCCATCTTCTCAATCTGGGGGCTGAGCACCTTGTTTCATAAAGGTTGATGAGCCACAATCAGGACTTGGGGGCAGATTCTCTGCCCTGTTCCACTCCCACTGTGCTGCTCAAGAGGCACAACAGGAGCAGAAACCTCTGAAGTCCATGGCTGGGGATTCCTCCAGTGGAGCTAAAGCTGGCATAGCCATCTCCTATGCCTCCCTCCCTGCAGCCCTGGGTGCATGGGTCAGAGAGGGGGAGTGACTGAAGCATGCTGAGCTCCAGCTACTGCAGCTGGTGTATGGTGTGCAGGGGGCCACTGGCAGCTTGATGAAGCTACAGTAACTGTCAGATTCTCCGACCTGGGCTGGTGCAGGGAATAAGAGAACTGCAACTCGTTATTGGTTCTCAAATTCAGCTTCTCTTTCTCCCCTGGCTTGGGCTGCCCTGGGTGGCTGTGTGGGAGAAGGGACCATCCTTTACTACATGCCCTCCAGGCTCAGGCAGAGGTGATCAAGCTCCTAACCTGTTCTCCCTGAGGTTCCCCCAGCCTGGCAGGGAAGCAGGCAATGGTGCATCCTGGGCAACTCTCTCCTCCCTTCCCTGTGATGCAGCAGCTGGCAGATAGGCGTGCTGCTGAGCAGCTGCGGCAGGGAAGGGACAGCCTCTGCTCAGAGCGCTGTTGCTCACACCAGAGATTCCCTGGGGCTGTTGGACATTAGGGTGACCAGATGTCCCGATTTTATAGGGACAGTCCCGATATTTGGGGCTTTTTCTTATATAGACGCCTATTACCCCCAGCCCCCTGTCCCAATTTTTCACACTTGCTATCTGGTCATCCTACTGGGCAAGCACTGGGTGACAGTGGGAGGCGTGGAGTCCACTCCCCACAATGACAGGGCTCCTCAAACACTTCTGTTTAAAACGAGCATGGCTCAGGGAACATATACATTTTCTTCTTAACACAAACTCAAATGCCACAGGTTAGACATCCCCAGTATGGAATGTTAAGTGCCAGGCTGTGGGGGTGGGGACCCTGTGTGGGGTTAGGAATCCTTAAGCGTGAGGTTGGGGATGGTGTGTAAGGCTGAGGGCTCCAAAGATCTGGGCAGAGAGGGCGATGATAATTTTGGGGTGTGGATTTCTGTTGCCTGTGAGGCACTAGTTTCTGGCTTGCAGCATGAGGGCAGTTGTGGGGCACAAGTTAGACCAGGCTGGGGTAGATGGGGACAGGAGAAAGTCTTTCCTGCACCCTCCCATCACACCTCTTAGACCTCTCTCTGGTCTAGAAGGGCTGAGTGCTTTCCTGTGGGCCAAGAAGGAACAAGGCTATCCAATGGCCTCCCACTTGGAACATTCATCCTCCTTTAGGAAGGATTTTAATTCGTGTAAATGAGTGTTTTTAATTTGTTATACTGGGCTTTATCTCTATTACCATCTCATTTGCTTTTAAACCCAGTTTTGCCCTCCCAACTGAATTCCATTTGCTGCATTAGGAGTAATTCTCTTCCCCAAGGGTTAGACATTTTCTCTCCACATAAAAGTCGCTTATTTTGGATAAAGAGACGATTAGATTTATCTTTAATATTTTAATGGCAGGCGGGATTATTGGGTAGGCAGCCCCGGGTTCGGTTGTTGTGGGGGGATTAGACTCTAATAAATTCTTCAGATTGGGATTTTTTTTTTCTGTTTTGCACAAAGTACTTGTATTTTTTTTTTTAAATAGTCGCTTCCTTTTTTTTGAGTCATAAATTTCATTTGTTGTTTCCTATTAGTATTAAATCAAGTTGATTAAATTCATAGTGACTATTTGCACATATATCTTTTTAATTTTAACATCCACAACATAAAATCTTTAATGGTGCAATTTTAAATACCTGCAACATACATTGCTATTCCTGTAAGAACAGATGGAAGCGAGGAGCTTTACAAGGAAGAGTGAGGGACAGACAGACAGAGAGGAGAGGGAAGTAAATTAGCTCCTCCCATCACCCATTCTGCTAGTGCTGTGGGTATTCTGCAGTTGTAGGGTTTTAGAAAGGTTCCTGCTCTCTTTGGAACATCAGCTGCACCTCTGCAGAGCTAAAGAGACTGGACACCCCCCCTCTCCCGCCCAGTGGGATCTTCATCGCTACAAACAGAGCTCCCCGTCAAGTCTTCAGCTCCAAGTGACTACTGGGCAGCCCCTCAAAGCTGGTATCAACTGGTGCCAGGAGGGGAGGGCTGAAGGTAAAGCCCACTTGTAGGGGCCGGTTCCCCCTCTGAGCTCCGCACTCCTGGTCTGCCTGCCACCAGCTCCTATTTTAGGCTAATCAGAAACTTGGTAATAGAATAAAATGTCAGCAAAGTAGAAATCAATAAGTGTTAATGCTCCGGGACTTTCACTGCTAGGCAGCCCCTCGCCTCCCCCCTCCCAGCAAGCCGCACCATCCTGTCCCTTTGATTTCGGTCCCTTCTCTAATCCCCACCTCATCAGCTCCCGGGAAGGGCTGATCTGCAGCAGAAAATCCCTCATTCGGGGCAAAATCAGCTTAATTTGCAGCAATTTGTAGCAGGTCTTTGCTGGGATTTGAGTCTCAAATTATCCCGCGGGTGGGGGCTGCGGCCGCGGCAATATGGGCCGAGATTTCCCTGCTCCTCTGTTTGCACAGATTTGTCTGGGGAGTAATTACCGCCGCGTCGTAGCCCCGGGTTCCGCCCCCCAGCAGCCGGGCCTGGAGCCGCCCGGATTAGCAGCATTAACAGCAAATGCAGCGCAACAATTAATCATTTGCTGGTAAATACAAACAGGCGCCGCCCCAGGCTGGGGATGGAGGCCGGCTGTGTAATGGAGCAATGAGGAAAGGGAAGGAGGAGAGTCGGGGACCTTGTGGCCTCAGGACAGAGATCAGAGCAGGCAACTTTCCTTCCTCTAATTCTGCTAATTACAGCCTGCAGCTCCTGTGCCTGCCAAGCAGGGAGCCTACAGCCAGGGGACACCCTCCTCAGAATGGGGCGCCTCTCCAAACCCGGGCACCTGCAGCCTGAGGACTCCCTCCAGGGTGCCCACAGCACATGCCCACGCCAAGCTAAGGCGTCTCCATAAAGGAAGTGTCCCCCATCGAGGGTGCCAGCCAAGGTTTCCCCAACAGAGGGCACTCCAAACAAAGGCAACCCTCAAACCAGGGACCCCTATATGGAGCCCACAGCAAGGGCCACTCCCCTTACACAACTGATCATTGACTATAAATTAGTGGTTGCCTAGGGTCAGGTGATCACTATGTACCTGATCTAATTACTGTATATTGGTTATGTGAAAACAGAATATAGTTTTGACCATTAATACACAGGGAGCTTTAAAAGCAATGATTTCCCAAGGCTGAAAACAATCATCAACAAAATTGAGAAGAAAAAAAATAAACAAAGTGACCAGTGACTGAGAATTATTTGAGGATATTTTTCTAGATACACAATATATATTTAAAAAAACCCACAATCTTCCCTGTTAAGGAGGGAAGTGAAAGTGGCAATAAAAATAAAAATTAAAAATCCCAATATATAAAAAGGAGATGTTGAAAGCAATGACTATAAATTAGCAGTTATGAAAGGAAGACACTGGATAAGGGAAGCTAAAGGTATTAAAAATCTGTGGCCAGTAGAATTAAGATAAGGAGGAAATTTTAAAATATACCAGGAACAAAAGAAATCCGAGAAATGGTATAGGTCATTACTACCTAGGTATTGCAAAATTGTCAATAGTTATGCAGAAAGGGCAGAAATTTTCAATAAATATTGCAATTCTGTATTTGGTAAGAAGCTTGATGACATTTTCACATCTTACAGTGACAATGAAATACTTTCTATTCCATTATTATCTGGGGAAGATGTTAAACAGTAACTATTAAAATTACACATTTTTAAATCTTCAGGACAGGATAACTTGCACCCAAAAATTTTAAAGGCATTGGCTGAGGAGCTCTCTTAACCACTGATGTTGATTTTTAAAAAAAATCTTGCAATACTGGAGAAGTTCCAGAGAACTGGGGAAAACCTAATCTTGTGCTAATATTTTAAAAGTTTAAATGGAATGACCTGAGAAACCATAGGCCAGTTCGCCTGATATCAGGCCTGTACAAAATCATGGAAAGGAAGATATGGGAGTGAATCAGCAAAGAATTAAAAGATGGTACCATAATTAACACCTATCAATATGGTTTTATGGAAAATAGATCTTGTCAAGTGACTTAGCCAAGGTCATAACATTAATCTGTGGCAGAATTGGGACTAGATCAAGGAGCTCCTGGACTCACAGTTCTCTGCTGTAACCACAGGATTATCCTTCCTCTTCATGGCTCTTAACAAATTTCACAATGACAAAGATAAAGCTAAGTATAGCTCACAGCACTGACTACTGCATATTCTTAGTCAAAAAGATGTTAAAGTTAAGGTTCAGACTGAAATTAACAGACATTAGCAAAATGAATACCAAAAAGGTGCAGATGCCCTCTTGTTTCCTTATTTTTTACAGTTTATTGTAATGTACATAAAGGTTTGAATATATTTACAGTTCATACATTCACTAACATTAATCTAAACATGGGTAAATTAACATTATACAGACAATCTAATAACAGCTTTAACCCTAAATCTCCTAGATAGATACCAAGAAACGTAGTACTTCCATTTAGGTGTTAGCAATAGTTTTAAAAAAATCAAACCATTTGTTTCAACATATACAGCATTAAAACAGCTTCAGTAACTATAACTTGTCTTGCATCAATCGATGGGCCACATTGCACTATCTTACTCACAGTTAATAATAAACCAATGGAACCCCATATGTATCACAACCTATCCCTATGTAAATAAGACCATTCAAAGTCTATCTTCTAGCTACAGAATACTAATATTTTAATTATCAAATTTTTCAGACAGCAGTATTGCAAACCCCAAGCATTCAAAAAAATCATCAGTCAGGTCGCCCAAAATCATGATATGTGTTCAGAGGGAGAGATCTTTGTAATTACCTTTTGGTTTCTGAGCCTTTAGGGTGCATTCAGGTCACATTTTCAAGCTTTTTTCTGCAACCATGAGGACAGACACGTACTCTTTTAAAATGAGAGTTTAGAGTCTTATATAATCACTTGACTCCAGGAGCTGGGTCTTAAAGAAAACGACAAATACGATGAGACTCATGAAAACCATGAGTGTTGGCAACAATATATAGATAATACAAAGAACACTGCTTTGTACATAATGACATGTAATGAAGATATATCTTCCTAAATTATATTTTCAACCAGATTATTCATGGTCCTTTTACAACTGACATCCCATTCCATAGTTATTAGACAAAACACTGAACAACTATGGCTCTGATTCTGCAAACACTTATGTGATATTACTCATATGAATAAAGATGCACACGTGTTTACAGGCTCGAAGTCTATATTACACAATCAAGGGGGAAAGAGAAAAGAAAATTGGTCCCGACTTAAGGTTGTTACTGGAACATCAATGTTAATTTTCACATTTACATTTTTGTTAAAAAATGTATGTATGGTAGGATAGTCAAAACTTTATGTACACAATAAATTAAGATAATTTCCATGCTTTTAAAATGGTTAGATGTTTTTTCTTTTTTTAACTAATATTCTTGGCATTTACTTTTTTCTCAAATATTTGTTAGTCACTGGAGCAGCTATGACTTTAACCAAAAGCTTTTTGTCTGGGAATGTCCTTTTTTATATTTCTTTAAAACCAACCAAAGTACATTAAGAGCATACATGAGGCTCCTATGGGACTCACAAGGTCAACATTGACTCCTGAAAACTCTGGACTGCAGCACACAAAACTGTATGTTTTGAAGAATCCAAGTTCTCCACCCACCCCAAAATAACTCTCTTGTCTACTCTGGAAGATCCAGTCCAGGTGGTGCTTCCAAGTTGCACAGGATTAGGGATAAAACTTGGAAAATCATCAGAGCCTGTCCTTGGTAGGAATTGTGGAACCAGCACCATGGACTTTATTTGAGCTGGAGAAGTCAGTAATAGCTGAAAAAGGAGAGAGAACTCGTCATCATTCAGCTAACAACCCTTTCTCTTTAAATATTCTATGTATAACCTTTTATATGATTAAATGAAGTGTTATGTGTATAAAACTATATGTGCTGAATTATGTTAATAAGATGCTTAGATACCATGGTAATGTGTACAGTATAAATGTCTAGATTAGATATATAAAGTAGACTTATGTGGATACATAACTGTATGTAAAATACTTCCATGCATAACCACATATGTACCCAAAACTTCATGAGCTGAACAGTGCCTGGCCCTGCACCAATCCCTACACTCCCATTCAGATACCATAGACCTTCCCATCCAAAAGTAAGTCCAAGGTCCTGGATCTACGCACTCTGTCAGCTGCTACAGGGCCTGCTGCTATTCCCATTGACGTCAATGGTGTACCTGAAGGACTTAGTGCATGTAGAGCTTGAAAGTGAAGCATGGATCATAACTGGTCTTAGGGTATGTCTACACTACGAAATTAGGTCGTATTTATAGAAGCTGGTTTTATAGATATCGGTTTTATACAGTCGATTGTGTGTGTCCCCACATAAAATGCTCTAAGTGCATGAAGCTGGCGGACCGCGTCCACAGTACCGAGGCTAGCGTCGACTTCCGGAGTGTTGCACTGTGGGTAGTTATCCCACAGTTCCCGCAGTCTCCGCTGCCCATTGGAATTCTGGGTGGAGATCCCAATGCCTGATGATGCAAAACAGTGTCGCGGGGGGTTCTGGGTACATGTCGTCAGGCCTCTCCCCCTCCGTCAGAGCAACGGCAGACAATCGATTCGCGCCTTTTTACCTGGGTTACCTGTGCAGACAACATACCATGGCAAGCATGGAGCCCGCTCAGCTCAGCTCACCGTCACCATATGTCATCTGGGTGCTGGTAGACGTGGTACTGCATTCAGGGCCGGCTCCAGGATTTTTGCCGCCCCAAGCACCAAAAAGAAAAAAAGTGAAAAAAAAAAAAAGCCGCAATCGCGATCTGCTCTACCGCCGCCGCTTCAGTCTTCGGTGGCAATTCGGTGGCGGGTCCTTTGCTCCCAGAGGGAGTGAGGGACCCGCCACCGAATTGCTGCAGAAGAGCTGGACATGCCACCCCTCTCCGTTGGACGCCCAAAGCACCTGCTTGCTGGGCTGGTGCCTGGAGCCGGCCCTGACTGCATTGCTACACAGCAGCAGCTAATTGCCTTTTGGCAGTAGACGGTGCAGTATGACTGGTAGCCTTCATCAGCTATGTGGGTGCTGGCAGACGTGGGGCTGCACTGCTACACAGCAGCAGCCCCTTGCCTTTTGGCAGTATATGGTGTATTAAGATTGGTATCCGTCATCGTCGTATTCCAGTTCAATCAGAGGCACCTGGGCAGACATGCTTTGTCTCCTGGAGAATCAGTCCTGCCGGCAGTCTGATTGAACCGTCTTGACGATAATGGCTAGCAGTCGTAATACAGTATCTTCTGCCAAGTACCCAGAAGATGCCGAGGGCTATCAGTCATGCTACACCGTCTGCTGCCAGCTTAAGATGTAAAAAATAGATGTATTCATTTGCTTCCCCCTCCCTCCGTGAAATCAACGGCCTGCTAAACCCAGGGTTTTGAGTTCAATCTTTGGGGGGGGCCATTCTGTGTGACAGTTGTTTGTGTTTCTCCCTGATGCACAGCCACCTTTGTTGATTTTAATTCCCTGTACCTGTACGCCATGTCGTCAGTCGCCCCTCCCTCCCTCCATCAGTTTCGCGCCTTTTTTCAGACCAGACGCCATAGCACTGGGATGATGGCGCCCGCTCAGATCACCGCGGCAATTATGAGCACTATGAACACCACGCGCATTGTCCTGGAGTATATGCAGAGCCAGGACATGCCAAAGCAAAACCAGGACCAGCCGATGAGGCAATTGCAGCGCGGCGACGAGAGTGATGAGGAAATTGACATGGACATAGACCTCACACAAGGTACGGGCCCCAGCAATTTGCAAATCATAGTGTTACTGGGGCAGGTTCATGCTGTGGAACGCCGATTCTGGGCACGGGAAACAAGCAAAGACTGGTGGGACCGCATCGTGTTGCAGGTCTGGGATGATTCCCAGTGGCTTCGAAACTTTCACATGCGTAAGGGCACTTTCATGGAACTTTGTGACTTGCTTTCCCCTGCCCTGAAGCGCCAGAATACCAGGATGAGAGCAGCCCTCACAGTTGAGAAGCGAGTGGCGATAGCCCTGTGGAAGCTTGCAACGCCAGACAGCTACCGGTCAGTCGGGAATCAATTTGGAGTGGGCAAATCTACTGTGGGGGCTGCTGTGATCCAAGTTGCCAGGGCAATCAAAGACCTGCTGATATCAAGGGTAGTGACTCTGGGAAACGTGCAGGCCATAGTGGATGGCTTTGCTGCAATGGGATTCCCAAACTGTGGTGGGGCAATAGACGAAACCCATATCCCTATCTTGGCACCGGAGCACCAAGCCACCAAGTACATAAACCGCAAGGGGTACTTTTCAATGCTGCTGCAAGCCCTGGTGGATCACAAGGGACGTTTCACCAACATCAACGTGGAATGGCCGGGAAAGGTACATGATGCTCGCGTCTTCAGGAACTCTGGTCTGTTTCGAAAGCTGGAGGAAGGGACTTTCTTCTCGGACCAGAAAATAACCATTGGGGGTGTTGAAATGCCTATTGTTATCCTTGGGGACCCAGCCTACCCCTTAATGCCATGGCTCATGAAGCCGTACACAGGCAGCCTGGACAGTAGTCAGGACCTGTTCAACTACAGGCTGAACAAGTGCTGAATGGTGGTGGAATGTGCATTTGGATGTTTAAAAGCGCGCTGGCGCAGCTTACTGACTCGCTCAGACCTCAGCAAAAAGAATATCCCCATTGTTATTGCTGCTTGCTGTGCGATCCACAATATCTGTGAGAGTAAGGGGGAAACATTTATGACATGGTGAGAGGTTCAGGCAAATCGCCTGGCCGCTGATTACGCACAGCCAGACACCAGGGCGGTTAGAAGAGTACAGCAGGGCGCGGTGCACATCAGAGAAGCTTTGAAAACGAGTATTGTGACTGGCCAGGCTACGGTGTAAAACTTCTGTTTGTTTCTCCTTGATGAACGCTCCGCGCCCCCCCCCCCACCCGGTTCACTCTACTTCCCTGTAAACCAACCATCCCACCCTCCCCCCTTCGAGCACCGCTTGCAGAGGCAATAAAGTCATTGTTACTTCACATTCATGCATTCTTTATTAATTCATCACACAACTAGGGGGATAATTGCCAAGGTAGCCCAAGAGGGGTGGGGGAGGAGGGAAGGAAAAGGACACACTGCAGTTTAAAACTTTAACACTTTAACACTTATTGAAGGCCACCTTCCGATGCTCAGGCAATCATCTGGGGTGGAGTGACTGGGTGGCTGGAGGCCCCCCCACCGTGTTCTTGGGCATCTGGGTGAGGAGGCAATGGGACTTGGGGAGGAGGGCTGTTGGTTACACAGGGGCTGTAGCGGCGGTCTCTGTTCCTGCTGCCTTTCCTACAGCTCAACCATACGCTGGAGCATATCAGTTTGATGCTCCAGCAGCCGGAGCATCGACTCTTGCCTTCTGTCTGCAAGCTGACGCCACCTATCAACTTCAGCCCGCCACTTGCTCTGTTCATCCCATGATTCAGCCCACCACCTCTCCTCTCATTCATATTGTGCTTTTCTGTAGTCTGACATTGACTGCCTCCATGCATTCTGCTGTGCTCTTTTAGCGTGGGAGGACATCTGGAGCTCCGTGAACATAACATCCCGAGTCCGCTGTTTTCTCCTTCTAATTTTGCTAGCCTCTGCGAAGGAGAAACATTTGCAGCTGGTGGAGGACAAGGGAGAGGTGGTTAAAAAAGACACATTTTAGAGAACAATGGGTACACTGTTTCACATTAAATTTTGCTGTTCACATTACACAGCACATGTGCTTTCGTTACAAGGTCGCATTTTTCCTCTTATATTGAGGGCCTGCCGGTTTGCTCTGAGAGATCACTCACGCGATGCCAGGCAACAGAATTCGGCTTGCAGGCAGCCATGGTAAGCCACAGTCTTTTGGCTTTTTTAACCCTCATAACATGTGGGAATGGTTTCAAACAGTAGCGCACTCATTTCGCATACCAAGGACCCGTTGGGTTGGACATTTAAAATGGGTTTGCAATGTAAAAGGAGGGGCTGCGGTTTCCGGGTTAACATGCAGCACAAACTCAACTACCCCCACCCACACACACACCCAATTCTCTGGGATGATCCCTTCACCCCCCCCCCCCACAGCGTGGCTAACAGCGGGGAACATTTCTGTTCAGCTGAGCAGGAACGGGCACCTCTGAATGCCCCCTTAATAAAATCACCCCATTTCAACCACTGACCGTGAATGATATCACTCTCCTGAGGATAACAAAGAGAGATAAGGAATGGATGTTGTCTGCATGCCAGCAAACAGTGGGACCATACGCTGCCATGCTTTGTTATGCAATGATTCCAGACTACGTGCTACTGGCCTGGCATGGTAAAGTGTCCTACCATGGCAGACGGGATAAGGCAGCCCTCCCCAGAAACCTTTTGCAAAGGCTTTGGGAGTACATGAAGGAGAGCTTTCTGGAGATGTCCCTGGAGGATTTCCGCTCCATCCCCATACACATTAACAGACTTTTCCAGTAGCTGTACTGGCCGCGATTGCCAGGGCAAATTAATCATTAATCATTAAATACGCTTGCTTTTAAACCATGTGTAATATTTACAAAGGTACACTCACCAGAGGTCCCTTGTGTGCCCTCAGGGTCTGGGAGCACGCCTTGGGTGTGTTCGGGGGTTACTGGTTCCAGGTCCAGGGTGATAAACATATCCTGGCTGTTGGGGAAACCGGTTTCTCCGCTTCCTTGCTGTGAGCTATCTTCATTGCCTTCATCATCATCATCATCATCATCTTCCATGTACCCCAAACCCGCTTCCCTGTTGCGTGTTTCTCCATTGACGGAGTCAAAGCACACGGTTGGGGTAGTGGTGGCTGCACCCCCCTAGAATGGCATGCAGCTCTGCGTAGAAGCGGCATGTTTGCGGCTCTGCCCCAGACCTTCCATTTGCCTCTCGGGCTTTGTGGTAGGCTTGCCTTAGCTCCTTAATTTTCACGCGGCACTGCTGTGCGTCCCTGTTATGGCCTCTGTCCTTCATGGCCTTTGAGACCTTTTCTAATATTTTGCCATTTCGTTTACTGCTACGGAGTTCAGCTAGCACTGATTCGTCACCCCATATGGAGAGCAGATCCCGTACCTCCTGTTCTGTCCATGCTGGAGCTCTTTTACGATCCTGGGACTCCATCATGGTTACCAGTGCTGATGAGCTCTGCGTGGTCACCTGTGTTCTCCACGCTAGGCAAACAGGAAATGAAATTCAAAAGTTCACGGGGCTTTTCCTGTCTACCTGGTCAGTGCATCTGAGTTGAGAGTGGTGTCCAGAGCGGTCACAATGAAGCACTGTGGGATAGCTCCCGGAGGCCAATAACGTCAAATTCCATCCACACTACCCCAAATCCGACCCGCAAAGGCCGATTTTAGCGCTAATCCCCTTGTCGGAGGTGGAGTAAAGAAACTGGTTTAAAGGGCCCTTTAAGTCGAAAGAAAGGGCTTCGTCGTGTGGACGTGTCCAGGCTTAATTCGATTTAACCCTGCTAAAGTCGACGTAAAATTGTAGTGTAGACCAGGGCTTAGAAGCACTGGATGGACTGGTTCGGCTGAGCGTCTAAGTCCTATAACTGTCCTTGAGGAACTGAAAAGCTGCACATGGACTCGGTCAGCTGGAAAGGAATGTGGACTATGGATTTTGTTTTGCTTGTCAGCCTAGTGGGAGGAACAGGGAATGGGGACCAATGCAATTTTCTGTGGTGCAATGTTTGCAGGAGGTGAAAGCGTTCTGTGCACCAGCCAGGTGGCAGGAAGAGGTCTCAATGTCAGAGTGAGATTTTCTCACGTATGCAAAAGAGAACTTTTAAGGAGTAGCTTCAAAATCAAAATACTTGAAGTGAACAGGAGGGAAAAAAATGTACTCCACCCTAATACTAATTGCCCACATTTTCTGCCAATGATCTTTTCCTTGTTATCAGGTACAGTTACAGAAGTAAAAATCAGACTTACGATTGATTGCACAGCCTAGCACCACTGCAAATCACATTGATGGAGGCTGATACCCAGTGCCCCAGCTGGCACAGATAGAGCTGTGAGAAAACTTGCTCTGTTAGAATAGGGAAGATATAGTAGTGAGGGGGCTGAGGAGCCCATAGTAGATGTTCAACTACCAAAGTGATTGGGTCAATGTTAGATCTACGGTAGGTAAGTAGATAGACGCTATGCCCTTTCTTGCACAGCATCTCTAGAACACTGCGGCTGTCTGATTGGGAGAGGCAGAAATAGCAGAGGGAACTAAACCAATGACAGTATTCTGAGAACACTGTGGGATAAGTCTCTATTTACACCAGTCCAACAGCATTGTAACTCCAGTGACTTCCATGGAGCTCTTCCAGATTCCCACTGGTGCAAGTGAGAGGACACCCAGGCCTTATATCATTTATATTGTCCTAAATTCAGTACTATGTAGACATTGCTCTAAATTATTCCAAGGGAATCAGACAGGGAAATACTAAAAGAGTTTGGCTTGAAAGCAAAGAAAGAGGGGTGAAATTCCAAAGTTATTTAACAGAAAATTGAAAGAGATGAAGAGACATTGTCAAAAGGGCTTGAAAGAGAGACATCAGAGCAGCTGAAAGCTCTTGTTGGCTGGAACCTGCCAGAATATCCATAGTTACATGGGTGTATCCTCAGCTGAAGGGGCTTTAAGTCTGTTGATGTAGGTCTGTATAATCAGGGAGAGAAAGTGGAGAGAAGATACAGGAGGGATAGAGACAAAGAAAATAAAAAAGAAACAAAGGAAAAGAGAGAAGAAAGAAAGGACAGACAGAAAAGGGAAAAGAAGAATGAGAGAACATGGAGGGCTAGGGGTGGGAGGGGTGAGAGGGAGGGAGGGAGAGAGAAAGAGATGGGGAGGGGGAGAGAGAGAGGCTATTTTCTATAATTACTGTGGATTGGCTCGGATTAAGGGCAACTAGCTATCTCTTGGTTTTTCCTTTTTATATAACAACTAATCTCCTTCTAATCAGTTATTATTAAATTATATTCCATTTTTAATTCGTTCACAGATCATTGGTGGCACAATTCGGACATCTGGACAGATAATTGAATAGAGATAATTTATGTAAATGAGGAACAGTTGTGTACAGAGGTGGGGGAGGGGAGAGTCCAACTTCTGAGGCCAGTGACCTAATGAAGAATCTCCGGAAGCTGCAGCCGCTCCCAGTGAGCACTCAGGCTCTGAGGTTTGAGCATTGGTGGTGACATACATACATGCTGGGAGGCTCCAGTCTAGTGGCTGCCTGGACTAGATCTGACCTCTTGGCTCAGGAGACTAGGCAATAGTGAGCATCATTTTACTTTAGCCTCTCTGCTACTCTTTGAGGCAGGGACTGTCTCACTGTGTCTGGGGAATGCTGACCACGGGTTGGGTGCTCCCACCATCTAAATACTACTAACCATCACATACTCATCAAAAACCTGGATGTGCCTGCCCCAGTGGAACTGCACTCACAGTAGAACCCAGGGACAGGATGCATGCCACCTTCTTAGGCGATGTAGAGGAGTTGATGAAAGCACAAAGGGATGGCAGCAGGCGCCCAAACACAAATCCTGTGCAGACAGTGTCACTCTGCAGAACCGGGCCTAGAGCGCAGGCTCTGAACTCTCCAACCTCCCACCAGCTGGGCACTGTGATTTATGGGTTTGGAGGGCAGGGCCATGTAATGGGCTGCACATGGACAGGGAACAAGGAACTCCTGGGCTCTGCTCTGATAGATTCTGTCCCTAAAACATTGCTCAAAGCACCTAGCTGTGACACTGACTCAAAGTGTAAGTACTTCTTGTGCTTCAGTTTCCCCATATGTACCTTGAGAACAATATTACTAACCTACCTACATCGCAAGGAGGTTGTGTTGTTAAGATTTTTAGATTCACTGAGTATTATTGTTTTGAAGGAGGCAAATAACCAATAAATTCCACTGGATAATGCTAAGACTGCTGCTTGAGGTTGCCTTGTGCATGGTGCAGAAAAGTCAGCCTAGCAAAGCCTTCTTTTGGAAGAAAATGCCGGGCAGGAGGAGATGCCTCATGACAACTGGAGAGGGAGGGTGCTGCTGAGGCAAGTTAGTTATATTTACCCATCCCAGGCGGGGATGAAGTTTGACAGAAAGAACATGGACACCACCTCAAATTCTGTGACTGAGCAATGTTCTAGGGACAGAGGCCTGGACAGACTATATCATAGCGGAGTCAGGCTTGGAAATGGCACCCCCTCACTAAACTTGCAGCCTGACAAACTTTGTGAGAGATTGAGCGTTATCCCCAGCATCCTAGCCAAATTTCAACTCAAGTAATAACTTTCTTCTTCTTTAAAATCGACTCAGATGGACAGTCGTCTTCTTCACTGCCTGCCCTAAACTATCACCCAGAGCTGCAGTCCTTATTTCAACAGCTGCTACTTTGTACTGTCGGGGGGGGGGGGGGGGGGAGAGGGGGCATTTCTAAAGGAGACAAACTGATGCCTAGTTACACTATTTGTAAAGTGCTTTGAGATCAAAGGTGACAGATAAACACAGGGGATGACCAAGACAAATGGTGTAACAAAAAAGGTAAAGGGAAAAATTTGGGGGCATTTCAATTTATTGTCATCCATGTGGAAACAAAATGACCTGAGCAAAGGGACACGAGATGGGAGCATCATGACTTCAGTGACCTGGGGAGAGAACAGTAGATGGGCTTGGGGGAGGTGATTTTCTCTGAGATCCTTCCACTGCTGAGCGTGAGTGAAGACAGAAGATTGATTGATGCTGGAAACAGCAGTGGATGTACTAATCGCCTAAAGCAGAGAGTTTAGGATTCACATGGCCCGGCAGTCTTCTGTAGCATGAAGGGACTAGCTGGATTAGGTGGTCTCCACTTAAACAGATGGGGTACCAACCTCCTGGCTTCGTAACAGATACACTCTATTAGGTGCCTTTACACTAGCTTGGACAGGAGAGGAGTGGGATTTTTCACCTCTCAAATCACCAAGCATGCAACTTCAACAGAAATTAAGAAAGAAGATGGAGTTTCTTGACAACAGAAGCAGCATGTGAAATGGACACACACAAATTCACACTCTCTGCCACAGGATTGTGGGGGTGGCAGGGAGGAGAGGGATGAATCCTGTTGTTCTGGGCTCCATGGCCTTGATTTTTTTGTGCTGCACTTAGATACGACAGAGATAGCCATATAGAGACCTATGATAGATACATCAATTTTCCTAAAAAGGGGGAAAGAATTATATTGACCATTGCTAGCCCAAAAGTCTAACTTCTATCCATATTACAATAATGGAAGAAAGCCTGATTGGTAGATGAAGTGAATACAGTTGAGCAATTTGATTTTAGAAAAGCATCTCACAAAATTTTACTACCAAATTAATTCAGATTGGCTTGGAGAGGACATGGACATGGAAGTATAACTGGCAGAGGTACCTCCCTGTACAATGAATGAAACACAGTCCTTGCCTTTGTTCATTCGTATGTTTCATTGTATTGGTTCTGTTTCTGTTTTTAAAATATTTCCCCTTTCATATTGTATTTGCATAACTTTTATTATCAACATGTTTCACTTGCTATTGAGAAAATTACTGTAATTTAAAAAAATTATCAATAGAAATAATTGAAAATTAGCTGAAGGATTGTAAATAATGAGTTATGAGTGTGAATGTATCGAGTTGGGCAAGGTGTCTAGTGGAATGCCCAAGAAATTTGTATTTGGACAGATCTTGTTTAATATCTTCATGAGTGGTGTAGAAGGGACATTAAGCAGCACTTTAACAATATTTACAGATAATCCTAAATTGAGAGGAGTTGTGAACATCAGTAAAGACAGAAACGGAACTAAGAGGCCTAGAGACATTAGAGACTTGAGCAAAAATACAGAGTGAGAGTCAACTTGGAAAACTGCATCTGGGGAAAAATAACCCAACAACAGATAAATCTATTGGAGGCAAGACAGCTAGAAAACCTCAATGGCTGAAAGTAACGTAGGAGTAATAATGAACAGCAAAATGGACATGAGTTTGCAATGTGATGTGACTATAATGCAATTCTGAGCTACGTATACAGAGATATGACCTCCTGGAGCAGCTAGTTAACAGTGTCTCTGCCTGGCTGTGGCATGACTGCACATGGAACCTTGTGTTCAGTTCTGGGTGCCTTATTATCAGCAAAATACTGAAAAATTGGAAGGAGTTTAGAGAAGTGCAACGAAAATGATCAGCGGGCTGGAGGGATGAATTAAATCTGCCTGGTTTGCTTAAGTGATAAATAAGCAGGGAGGAAATGGTAAGTCTTCGACTATCTGAAGGATAAGGATTTAGGATGGTCTCGGAAGTGTAAGTAGGATTAACTGAATGAAATAAAGAACAGTAGGATTTGGAGTAAATAGCAGGCAACAGTTCCTGATGATGAGCTATACCAGGCTGTGGAAGTTTCTCCAAGGAAAGTGGCATGAGAGGGAGACCCTATTGTGTGGGATGTAGAAAACTAGATTGGATGTTTTGAACCTAGGAGGTTTGACCTTCTCCTGTGTGGAGGCCACCACTCCAAACAGGCTGTCATCACAGGAACTATTCAGTGCTGAGGTCTCCTTCCATTCTCGATTCTCAGTGAAGGTCATCCACCTTACTCTCACCTTCAGTTCGTTCTCAGCTATCTAATTCTTGATTCTATTTAAATCTTCCTTCACTTTGTAACTGGTTCCCCCCTAGGATAACAGTAACTAGGATGTTCTCTTGCACTCTTCTGCATATGCTTTGCTCTCCTGTCCAGACATCCAGGAAGCAGCTAATGACACTTTTCTGTTTTCCAGGTCTCAGACAGCCCAAATCAACTTTTTCTCTTTCCTGTATCCCATTCCAAGTTCCCTGGAGACCCCCAAGTAGGGGGTTCCTGCACCTTTTTATTTTAAAGTTATATTTTATAATACAAACCCCCTTTCAGCTACGGTAGAGAAGCTTCATCAAAAAAGTCTTGCAGTGTGTTCTAGAAGTGCCCAGGCTTTGGATTAGTCTGACCTCCTCTGGAACCACTTTCAACAGACAAACCCTCTGGATATTTATCTCTGGTTTATCTCCAGGTCCCACATGGTTTTATCCTGGGTGTTGTCAGATGCATTGTTCCAGAGGGGTATGGCTATCTTGGTGGGCCATGGATGGAGCTGTGGTCACTAATATAGCTGGGCCTGACTCATTGATGCCTTTGAAAACCAGGACTAAGGCTTTCACTTAGCAAAGGAAGCGAAGTGGGAGTCAGCAGAGGGATGCTGGATGCAGTCTCTGAAAGGCCTCTATGTTTAACCTCAGATACAGCAAATTAGAGTAATCCAGTCTGGAGCTGAGAAATGCATGGATCGCAGTGACCAGGTCATGGTCTGGGAGAAAGGGATGAGGTCTCCTAGCAATCTGGGAGCATCTGAAGCATTTCTCAGCACTGTCATGCCTTAATATCCAGGCTGATCAATGAATGAAACAAGATTATGAGGCACTGCACTACTTGACTATCAAAGTAATAGGCACGTTCAATAAGAAAGGAAATCAATATCCTGGCTAGTTTGTTGAAGCACTTACTCCTCCCACCCAGTATTGGTTTTGCCTGGGTTTAGTTTGAAACAGCTGCTCTTCAACTAACTCCTGATCTCTTGCAGGCACTGTGATAACTTTGTGATGGTGTGGGCTACTTGTGTCTAGAGAACACTGTGACAGGAAGTGTGAATGAAACTGAAGTGGATACAGGGAGACTCACTCTTGACAAACTGTTGTCAGACAGGATTCCATTTCCTAACATAGACAGGCCTTTAGCTCAACCAGCCCAACTCCCACAGCCAATGCAGGGTTGTTCGCTACTGTGTGCTTTTTGGTATTTTGTCCAGGCTAGTTTGAAAAGTCCCAAGTGATGTTTCTCTTACCCTGTCCCTTGGGAAAAGGTTCCACACATAGTACAGATCACTGGCAGGGACATTTCCTAGTATTTAACCTGAATTTTCCCTTTCTTAATTTCATCCCATTCCTCCTAGTTACAGCCCTGAGTACCACACTAAGGGACTGGTTGTGCCTTGCTATTGGGTGGTATGCAAGTGGTAGACTTCTCCCCCTTTCACCGCCCATGAAGGGGACAGCACAGTTGTTATTCCTGCACTTTTCTGATTAGAGTGAGTGCTACCTGCTGGAGCCCTCTGGAGTCTCTCCAACAGAGGCAAAGTGGAGGTGGGATTAAGGCTCTATCTCCTCCATGTCTGGAAGGGCACATGCATGGGCCTCTTTCTAAGAGGCAGTGCAGCAGACCCTTCCCACCCCTACAAATAGGTGTTGGATTGCTCTGTGAAGCAATATCCTACATGAGGTATTATACCTCTCAGAGTTCCTCTGGGGTTAAGATTGCTCCACACTGCCCCCAATGATTTTTCCAAAGCAAAATGACAGTGGGTCAGTGAGTTTGATAGTTAATTCCCTTAGCACCCTAGAATGTGTGTCAGCTGAACCAGCCACTTTGAACATCTTCACATTGCCAAAGCATTCCCACACTTACTCTTTAGCAACAGTTATTTGTATAGGTTCTTCTTTCCCAGGGATGAAAGTAACTTAAAGGACTTACCGGTTCGCTGGAGTCCTGAGCAGGGGGCATGGCCTCAACCGGAAGAGGCGGGGCCTTTAAATATCCAGGCCCTTTAAATCACCCCCGGAGCTACCAGCTGCAGAGGTGGCTGGGAGCCCTGGGGCAATTTAAAGGGCCCAGGGCTCCCTGCAGCAGCTGGAGCCCCAGGCCCTTTAAATCACCACTGGAGCCCTGCCACCGCTACCCTGGGGCTCCGGCAGTGGGGCTTGGGCGGCGCTTTAAAGGGCCCAGGGCTCCGGCCGCTGCAGGGAGCCCCGAGCCCTTTAAATCACCGGCCTGGGGAAGCCGGTCCGGTCCAGCATGGCATACTGGCTCTTGCCGGTACGCCGTACCAGACTGTACCAGCTTCCTTTCACCTCTGTTCCTTCCTTAATAACTACCCAAGCTTCTTTTCTCAACGTGTTTCTTGCTGAAAACCGATTTTAAAAATCAGCTTGGTACTGCTGCCCCTTTTAAGCCCTCCTTAATGTAATTCCTTTCACTTCTAAGTGGACCTGCTTTCTCCCTAGTCCTTCATTTTGCTTTGGCAAACAGGAATCCCTCGCTGGCCCTTGCAACACCACAGAGTCTAGGATCTGGATTTACAAACTCTATCAAGACTAGGATTGGACCACAATTTAATTCCAATTTGCCCTAAATTCAGGTATTTGCCAAACAACTTTTGTTGAATCTTTTTGAAGCTTCATAGTAACGGTCAGAGTATGGGACCTCCTGGAAAGCACTGTGGGGGCGTAATCCCTATGGCCAAGGTCTGCAGGAAAGAATATGTTGGCTACCTCACCTTAGCCAGAAGACCACATATTGGCACATATACCCTCCCCCCCACACACACACGTTAGAGTACAAGCAGCTGCAAATCTCATACACTGTGAGCCTACCCAAGAGTGCTGACAATAGGAGAAAGGTCTACCTGGCCACAAGTCCTCACACTCCAGGATCCTTCTTCTGAATAGAAGTTTGAGCTACCTGGAAGATTCTGTGCTCCTGGGAGACGCCAGGGGCACATGAAACAGGGGAAGCATTGGACAGAGGAAAGAAAGTAGTTGGGGATAAAAGTAGAGAATGTATGAAAGGTCTTTTGAAATAGAAATAGTTAAGGACATAGAGGTGAATGGTAATTGGGATAAAAAATACCTGGTTTTATAAAAGGTAGATCGTGACAGACCAACGTGATCTCTTTCTTTGAGAAGATAACTAATTTTCTAGACAAAGGAAATGCAGTAGATCTAATCTACCGGAATTTCAGTAAGGCATTTGGTACAATTGCACATGAGAAATTATTAGTTAAATTGGAGAAGATAGGGAATTATATGAGAATTGAAAGGTGGGCAAAGAACTGGTTAACGGGGAAGTTGAACTGTCAGGCTGGAGGAAGGTTACTAGTGGGGTTCCTCAGGGATCGGTCTTGGGACCAATCTCATTTAACATTTTAATTCATGACTTTGGTACAACAAGTGGACTTGCGCTAACAAAATTTGTGGATGACACAAAGTCGAGAGGTATTGCCAATACAGAGGAGGACTGAAATGTCATACAAGAAGATCTGGAGGACTTTGAAAGCTGGAGTAAGAGAAATGGGATGAAATTTAACTGTGTAAAATCATATACTTAGGGACTAACAAGAATTTTTTCTATAAACTGGGGATGTATCAGCTAGAAGTGAAAGAGAAGGAGAAAGACCTGCATATATTGGTTGATCACAGGAAGACTGTGACCCGCCAGTGTGATGCAGCTGTGAAAAAGGTTAATGCAATCCTAGGATGCATCAGGCGAGGTATTTCCAGTAGAGATGGGGAAATGTTAGTACCATTGTACAAGGCACTGGTGAGACCTCATCGGGAATATTGTGGGCAATTCTGGTCTCCCATGTTTAAGAAAGATGAATTCACACTGGAACAGGGTGAAGAAAAGGGCTACCAGGATGATCAGAAGAATGGAAAACCTACCCTATGAGAGGAGCTTGGCTTGTTTAGCCTAACCAAACAAAGGCTGAGGGGATATATGATTACTCTCTATAAATACATCAGAGGAATAAATGCCAGGGAAGGAGATGGGTTATTTTAAATTAAGTGCCAGTGCTGATTGTAGTGATCCCTCGCTTTTGAGTGAGGAGGGAAGCACCTCTGCCTCACTACTGCAGGCAACAATAGTCAGGTTCACTGGCCCCGCTGGCCAGGGCAGAGCAACAAGCTGTATATAGCCTGCAGCCTTCTGGCTGGGGCAGACAGCAATCAACAGTGTGGGGGCTCTAGCCATCTGGGCGGGGCAGAGCAACAAGCAGTCTTTAGCCCTACGGCTCCTGGCTGGAGCAGACAGCAATCAATAGTTACAGGCCTTCTGGCCTAGGGAAAGTGTGCAGCCAACCCCAGACATGGGGATGGCAGCAGGGGGGTAGGGAAACCCAGGCCCACCCTACTCCACTGGGTCCCAACTCAGGGCCCTGTTAGTGGGTCAGTGCGGAAATAAACACACACTCCCCAGAAGCACAATTGGACCAAAGTCTGGTTCCCCTGGGCTACTTCCTACCCAACTCTGCCTGTGTTGCTTCGTTGGCACTGAGCTCCATCTTGACACATCACAGTTGGGGCATCCTTTCCGGCAACTCCTTGGAGCCCTCCGCCTCTTCAATCAGTAGGGCGCTGGTCTGCTCGACTTCTGGTCCAGGTCCTGCAAACAGCTCTGCTCCCTAGAAGAGACTTCCTTTTGAACTTCCTGTAGTGGTATCTCGTTCTCTAGTCCAGCAGGAGGCCACTCTGCCTCACTACACTGACACAAGAACAAATGGATTTAAGATGGCCAACAACAAGTTTAGGCTTGAAATTAGACAAAGGTTTCTAACCATCAAAGGAGCGAAGTTCTGGAACAGCCTCCCAAGGGAAGTATTGTGAGCGAAAAACCTAACTGGCTTCAAGACTGAGTTTGATACATTTATGGAGGGGTGGTATGATGAGCACATGACCCATCTGCAACTGCTAGTAGCAAAAATCCCCAATGGCTGGAGATGGGGAACTAGCTGGGGAGGACTCTGAGTTAGTGCAGAGAATTCTTTCCCAGGTGTCTGGCTGGTGGGTCTTGTCCACATGCTCAGGGTTCAGCTGATTGCCATATTTGGGATTGGGAAGGATTTTCCCCCCAGGTCGGATTGGCAGAGACCTGGGGGGTGGAGGGGGGGTTCCACCTTCCTCAGCAGCATGGTCACTTGCTGGTTTAAACTAGTGTAAATGGTGGGTTCTCTGTAACTTGACGTTTTTAGATCATGATTTGAGGACTTCAGTAACTCAGCCAGTGATTAGGGGTCTACTGCAGGAGGAGGTGGGTGAGGTTCTGTGGCCTGCAATGTGCAGGAGGTCAGACTAGATGATCATAATGGTCCCTTCTGGTCTTAAAGTCTATGAGTCTTTGAAAGGAGCTAGAAAGAGAGAGAATTGGATAAAGAAATGTTTATAAAAAAACAACAAGAAGCTTTAAGGTTTGCAACATTTTGTTTATGCTCCTGCCTTAGGAGTCTAATTATTGCCATTTAAATGGTAACAAATTTCAAGTTCTTCCTTTATAAATTGCAGTCTCCATTACACGTCAATGGGATTGTGCTTATTAGTAGAACCCTATTATAATAAAAGGTCCAGGTCAATATGCAAGATAGGATAGTTGATTACTATTCCACCTGCTTATATTTGGCCGAATACCATTTCCAGGTACTTGCTAGTCAAACACTAAAATTAGACATTTAGTTAGACATAACTGTGACAAACACACTGTCAGATAGCAGGAAGAGACTACAAAGAGCTGTCATCTGTCTAGGCAGGCATTTATCTTGTGCTCATTTCCATCAGATCTGAGCTCACAGAAGTGGCACCTGTACCACACAGGCATGAAGCCCAGCCGTTAGCTAATAGCTTTATTCCACTGAACCTTCTGTCATGTGAAATAGCACAACCAAGCGCTGGGCAACAGAATAGCAGGACCTCATTGTCAAGATTGCTTGCCTCAAGTAGCTGGTGTGAGGCACTGAGATGGCTTAGGGTCTGGGGAGACACTGGTTAAGGCCAGAGCTGACCTCTTACTTGATTTTCTTTCTGTGGTTGGCTCCAGTTTGACCTTCATTTGAAGCTTCTACTGGGGTGACTCAGTCACTCCTAGCTCATTAGAGTACAGTACATGGAACGTCTGTCTTTTTGGAGTCTGCCAGCAGTCCTGCATTCAGAGAGTGGGATGGTTTCCTACCAGGAGTTACTCCTAATATTTCTCTCCCTCGTCTTTCCTTCAGGTGTCAATGTGTAGGCCACTGTATTATTAATTGTAATTGCACACAATTAATTGCCAGATCCTTGCTCAGTAATCCATGCTTGACATGGGAGCTCTTTCCAACTATTGCTATACCTCCAACCTCCCAGGAAGGTGACAGCAAAACAACTCCCTCAACAGCTTGATTCTTCAGGTTTTTTGGATGACAGTCAGTTTGGTTTAGACTTGTGTATAGTAAGGAAATGGTACAGATAGTGCTGGTTGATGATCTCCTGGCCATGAAGGAAGAGCAGGTATCCAGGCTTAGTCTTTTAGATCTATCAGCTGCATTCTGTACCATTAATCACAAGATGGTGGTG
Source organism: Trachemys scripta elegans (assembly GCF_013100865.1). NCBI lineage: Eukaryota > Metazoa > Chordata > Testudines > Emydidae > Trachemys > Trachemys scripta. The sequence goes on from NC_048301.1 coordinate 43,087,665, forward strand.
ATGCATCTGCAGACTTTAGCAAGGTGGATGGAGTTACTCCTGAATGTCTCTGCTTCTTTCTTTGAGAGAGTTCCCAAAGAATGGTATGGGGCAATTACTCGTTTGTCTCACGGGCATTCTCATGTGGGGTTCCACATGGCTCCATCTCATCACTCCTCTTGTTCAGCAAATATATATATTTGAGGGACTAGTGAGGAAATATGGGTTGCAGTGTGTTCAGTATGTTGATGGCACCCTGTTTTCTCTATTTTTCCATCTCTTATGACCCAGAAGGTGGGGACGCTTACCCAGTGTCTAATGGAGATTGGGATATGGAGGAGAGCTAGCTGGCTAGGCTAGAGAAGGTGAATGCTGCAAGACTCAGCTGTTCTCCCAGGCTATTCTTGTGCAAGGAAAGGGTTAACTGGGTAGGGAGCGGATTGCAGGCTTGGGGAAGAGCCACGCTGGGAGATGATGTCTGGGCTGGGAAGATATGGGAGATCTGGATTTTTCTTATGGACCAAGGTAATGCCCCTGGTTAAGCCCTTATTTAAATTTTACTCAAAATTGTGATGATAGCTCTAATTATATACTTTGGAAAGGTAAGCTGGGCCTCTGTTCTCTGCCTGGGCTATGTACATTGCTGTATTCCTCCATATTCCTCTTATTTGGCTTTGTAGTGTGAAAAAAGTTGGTTTTTAATTGTCTAACGAGACAGGAGCAGTTAATAAATATGAATGAATAGATAAATGTGTAAGCTGCCTATCACCAGGTATATGTACAAACTTAACACAATTTAAATTGGTTTCAGAGTCATTAACATCCATGCCTCAGGCTCCAAATGGGATTGCTTCAGGTGGTTAGAGCTGGGCAAAAGCAGGGATGTTACATAAACAGCTCCCTACTTCTGCATGTTCATACGTTATCCTCCATTAACGCCTGCACATCATGCACGCTCTCCCTTTGCTTTTCTGCGGCACTCTTGGCTGGCAGAAGACTTTGGCCCAGCCGCTGTACCCCAAACAACCAGGAGAAAGGTTAGTGTGGGGCCCTAGTGTGGGTGGACCTGTCCTTGCCTCTGACAGAGACCGGAGGGGTCTGGCTCTATTTCCGGTCTGGCAGCACTTGTACAGCTTGTCAGGCCAATGAAGTCTCATTGAATAGAATTATATCTACTCTCTAAGGCCTCCTCACTCTTCTGACTGTTCTCCATCTTAAAAGTCCCACTATCAATGCCCTCCACCCTATGAGGCTTTGCTCCCTTATATTCTCCTTTGTAGTCCAACAACAGACCCTCCTCGTTTCAGACAGCCCCCCCCTTCCCAGTCTCTTCATTACTGCCCCCTTAGCACACATACACACAGACACCATTAGCAGCTCCCCTTTCCCCTCCTATCCCCTCCCCTTCCCTTCAATAATCTATCTACATATTAAAATGAGTTTGTCCCTGATTTACATGCGTAAGAAGGGATGTAATAATGAGGACGTAGATTAGAAGATTTAGCACAATCGTTTGTGTAGATTGTGTCCCATCAAAGGGCAGCTCTGACGAGCCGAGATTAAGGAGCAAACAGCTGCCGCTGGAATTCAGTCCATTTGTTTGTTTGCTGTTTTCTCTCTTGACTCCAGCAAACAGTCTCATTAACATGCAAGTGATTTGCTCCTTAAGCCTTTTCCTGTTTATTATTGGGGGAGTTGCTGACGAGGGCTTTGTAGAGTCCCTGGCCCAGATCTAGGAGATCGACATGCAAATCAAGATTAAATTGGGAAGTAATTAAAAACAAAGAGGGGGCATGACACCTTGGTACCCTCTTCCTTTGTGGGGGGGCTGTCTTAAGGTTCAGACATCACAAGAGGGAATACAGGACACAAGAAGCTGTGGCCCAACAAGACTGTCTGTCCCTTTAGGTTTCTCTCATCCACACCTCTGGGTCTTTCCCTATACATATTGTTGTCCCTTCCTCCCCCCACCCCACGCCCACAAATAAAATGTCTGGCTGTCTACTGAACTCATTTACATATTTGCTTCAATGGCCTTATGTGGCAACTTGTTCCATATGGTCACTGCTATTTGACTGAGATGGTGTCTACCCATAGGCTCACTCCTTGGGATCTGCACTCTCCCCCAGAGTCGTCTTTTCTGCTGTGGCCATACGTTGGGCGGGTGGTAGAAGGAGCTCCCTACCACTCCTCTGGGCAGCACAGTATGAGATTTTTCATTTCACATACGCTGTCTATTTTGGATCATTGTCACCAGGCTTTATCCACATTAAAATGCATTTTACATTTACTGGCTCCCATAGGTACTGGAGCTAGGGGTGCGGCTTGAAGTGGTTTCTGTCATATACAGGGTTTACAGTTTGGTTCAATGGCTCTCAGCACCCGCAATACACAAATTGTTCCAGTACCCCTGCTGGCTTCGAGCACTGAGATGTAAATCTCTCCAAACTCCTGGGCACCATTCCCTTTTATCTTCTTGCTCTCCCTATTTGGTATCATCAGTAAACTTTGATATTTTGATCCACATTGTTGACAGATGCAATAAACAGAAAAAAAACTTTCTTGCGAAGGGGCTCAGATACTGCGGTGATGGGGGTATCTAGACAGACAGATCAGGTGAGCTACTGGGGACTCTTCCTTCAAGAGACCTTTTTCCAGCTAGGGAAATTACAATTCACCCACCCTAATTTCAGAATTTGCCTCTTACCTCCTATGTCATGGCCTCTTTAGCTTAGTCAATAATCTTTTACTGGGAACCTTTTCAAATGCTTTCAGAAAGCAATGCGTTTACCTTGTCTCTTCTGCAAGGAATAGGGTGCACCATGTTAAATCCCTGCCCTAACTTGGGTTGATTTCAATCGTAAATTTGGTCAGGTGTCTTTAAAAAATACACAGGGTCAAATCAGCAAGGCTACCCAATGTTCCCTTACCAGGACCTGGACAATTGCTGTTAATATCTTCGTCACCCCGATGGTAATGTGGTAGCAAACTCAGTGGTTTCGTGTTGCTATGATTTCTCATGATCCTTTAGGTTTGGATATTATCTCCAAGATCTATTGATATCCACATGGAAACATCTGTTCTTCCACTATTGGTGATATAGGAAAAAATATCACCCACCTCACCATACACACCCCCACACCTCTCATGCCTTGTTAGTTTATGAGATGGTGTGAATATCTGCTGCTTGCAGGGAATCTGAACAATATAGGAAGTTATCCTAGGACCTTTTGTCGGATGGGACAGAGGCTGTGACAGAAATGCCAGTAAAACAAGACAACCCTTTTCTTTCATTTATCACAGCATCTGTTGCTCCCATTTCAAGACTGGCAAAATGATGATAAATTCTAGACATTTCATTTGAAAAAACAGTGACCGTTACTGAATGACGACATGTAAGTTACCTGTCACGTCATTTACCAAACTCAGGCACTGAAAAGCCAGTCAATTAGCACTGAAAAGCCAGAATGCCAGGGCATCATAAATCTTACAGTGTCCACGTCACAATGAAGTACAAATACGTATTTTGTCATCACACAGTCACCCTTGCTATACACGCTCTGCCTGTGCACTGAAGGGCAAATTCTCTTCTCAGTTACCTCAGTATCAATTCAGAGGACCTGACTGTGACTGGCCTCATACAAGGGTCACTCACTTGGAGGAGCGCACAAGATTGCTCCATCAATACAGCTGTGGGGGTGCATATCCCCCAAAGAGGACAGGGAGGAGGTGGAGTCTTCCCCCGAACACACATATATGCTCTGCCCCAACCCATGGTGTTGGCCAGGCCTCTAGGATGCTGTAACCTGTCAGTCCAGCCCTTCTCCCTACAACATCTGACTGTGAAGAGAGGGATGGTCTCTCTTGAGGAATGCTCCCTCATCTTGGCTCAACATAGCGGGGAGCAACTCCATACCACCCCCATGTAGGCCAGTGGATAACTGCCCACAATTTGGGCCCCAATGAGTACCTTGATCTCAATTAATTTACATAGTTATCATTGTAAAAGTCTTTAGGCTAGAATGAGGCAGGGATCACAGCACTCCTGGCCCCAGCATCCTGTATATGATCATGTAATTACCGACTGCATCATAATGAACACGCACAATGGGGCAGAGTTCATGTTAAAAACTTACCTGACATTTCCCGACATTTGGGGGCTTTACTCTGCATGGAATCGCCCTAACAGAACCTTCATTATTTGCCTAGACAATGTAGTGAGATAGCACAACAATGACACAGCGTCTGCCTGAACTTTAGAGTATTGCACAGAATGAGACAGGGCTCCTGCAGATTTCATGCTGACCGAGGCATGGCTCATGTTTCTCAGCATCATCCACAATCCCACACACATGAACGTGTAGTGCAGACTCTTTGCATTCAGGACATTAAAAATCACTCAGCCTTGTTTTAAAATTCCTGCCCAGTCAAGAAATAAATAAAATAGCTGAGATGATTTTTTTTAAACGAAGCTATGTGTGCAAGCTCATTGCCCCACTCTTCTTCTTTTGTGTCAATTTAGGTGGCACAAAGGGAAAGGAAACCATCTCCCCCAGCAGGTGCATGGGGATGTTAGGGCAGGAGGGACATGGCCAGCTTACACCATGCTCTGGCCATCTCCAAGCAGGGGATGATTCTTTGCTAGCTGGCACAGGTTAGAACAGCCATCAGGGTCCTCTGATCTATGCTAGGATCGGCACTGGAGCAGAACAGGTAATCTGGCTCCCTGATCCCCCCGCCTACCATCTGCTGAAGAATTTCACCCCCAAAAGTCAAAGAGTAACAAGTAACTAAAAAGGGAGTTTATAATAGAAATGTGTACTCAACCGTGATTTAAATCATTAGTGTTCCAGGTATAAGGATGAGCCAAGGACCTCAATCTGCAGCCAGACCATCTCAATAAATAAAAAGTAAAGTAAAGAAGAAATCTGCGTGCCAGTCCCAGTGTGGGCCTACTGCTGTTCAGGGAACTCAGTCACTCAGCAGAGCCCCCTTCTGGCTGGTTCTTGGGGTAGCAGTGATGGACTCCAAAGGTAGCTGGGTCCAGTCCTCAAGCCAGAGAAAGAATTCCCAGGATGCAGAGCCTGAGGGTGTGGAATCGTACATAGGAGAAAATGTGGGGGATCCGGGAGAGTTCCTGTTCCCCTCCCCACTGAAAGAAAAGCCTGGTCAGCCTCATTGACTCTGGGTGGCTCGTACGTAAGTGGAGGTGGGGGTAGGGTGTTGGGTTATTGCTTTACAGGATGTTTTCCTAAACATTACAGTGAAATCTACATTTGATTGTCTATATACAGAGACTTCAGTGAATGGCACCATAGGAAGTGGGGGGAAGGAGTGTGAGCAACCTGCTCTTGATGACGGGTGGTGCCCAGTGATGCTGCGGGTGGGGAAATGTGTTAAGGGAAGCGGGGACATTTCTGGTTTACAATAGAATTTTTTTATATATGTTTTAGGAAAAAGACAGATGCTGGATTGTGCATTTTCCGTCACAGAACCTCCTGCACTAAGGAAGGGCTTCTAATGTATATCCAAGTTTAGATGCTGTACTCTGGGGATAGGTGCTACCGATAGCTCCTGTGGTCATCCACTCATTCGGGGTGGCAGGGAGGAAGGAAGACTGTGAAAAAACAGCCTGTTAGGTCTAGGAAAACACTCTCACGTGTTTTCTTCTTGGTCTCTCAGGGCTAGCTGCAGCACTTGGATGACTTAATTTTTAAAGGGTGGCTAAACTCCTATGTTTCGTTAGGGCCTTGGGAGTAAACCCCAGTCAGAGGCTGACTTCTAAACCTTGTGAAGTTTTTAGAGCCTATTTTGTCATTTCCAGCCTGTCCCTCAGTTCCTATGTGAGGCAGGGGTTGGCATGCTACTCTGGTGACAAGCATAGCAGATAAGAGCAGCCGTCAGGGAGCCACTGACAGACACACTCTGTGGTAAATGTTATCCCCACCCCTCACTTCCAAACACATGCACTGCCTCCCCCTATAAGGGCCAAGCTTGAGATGGGAGGGAGCATTTGGTGCAGGAGGGGGCTGCCTGAAAGCCACTGCTGCAGGGGCACCAGGTAGAATCAAGAAGCACTGCAGCGAGCGCGCGGCAGGCAGGCAAAGAGTGGCCTCAGAGACCAGGCTGCCGCTTGTGCCACCGTGCAAGGAGTGGGGTGGCAGGGCCTTTAATATGCTGAGTGGCTGGGACTGCTGCCAGGAGCCAGCTCCTTTCCCTGGAGGTGGCAGCAGAATATCCCCTCACCTGTCCCTCTCCTGCCATCCAAAGACACAAAACATGTGGGGCCAGAATTGGGACTCCCTCCAGGCTACTCCTGTCAGAGATTGTGGTGCATGTCAGTAAAATGTCCGCAGGCACAGAAAGGCCAATTTTAACATCAACCTTTTCCTTTGGGGGGACAGAGTGCTTTTGGGAACTATACAGATGCTGCTCGGAGCCAATGGGGGCAACTTGTTTTTTATGATTTGAAAAGTTGCTGCACGTCTATGCTGGGTTTAGATTTGGTTTTCCTTCCTTTCTATGGGGCATATACAACACTGTCTTGCTATTCCTTTCTGAAGTAAGGGAGCTACTTTCCCTATTTAAGCCTCCGCTATCCAGGCAGCTTCCCTCTTCAGAGCAGAGAGCTCTGACTTGTCCCAGCACCACAAGCTTCTTCACTAAATATGATTATTGTTATTATTACTATTGCTATTATGTCACAAATTGACGTCCTGTGTTCTAGTCTGTTATCTGGGGATTCTGCTCTAATCTTGATGATCACTAATGCAGTGTAAATCCAGCGCGCTGGGTGATAATCTGGCTACATAAAAATGGATGTTTTAGACATAATCAAAACCTTTCATTTTAATGTTGTACAATATATTTGGTCTAAAGTGCATTGCACTTCAGTCATTCTTGTCTGCTGCTCAGAAACACACCCCAGTGTTTTTAAAATGAAGCTGGTGCGTGGCATGTAAACTTTGGAATTTAATACACACTGAGTAGAACCAACCCTTGGAAGGGAAAACAGAAACTTCTCAGCTGTGATTTGGTACAGAACAGAACAATTATGCTGTGCAGACTGGTGACATCTGAAAGTTGGCAGGGAAGCTGGCCCCGTCCCAGTGCCTGCAGGGAGCTTTTCTCCCCCCACACAACCAGAAATCTGTCGGACTTTTTGTTTATTTTAAATGAAAACTGGTGAGATGCATTTCAGCTTATTATCAATGGTTTATATAGATTGAAACTATATTTTCAATCTATTATACATGATCGGGCAGGTCTGGCCTAAGAGGCAAAAAGTATGCCAGACTCTCACTACCTAATTACCTGGAAAGAGAGAAAGAGATGAAAGCAGAAAGCAGCAGCTGGAGGGAGAAAGAAGAAATCATAAGGGATTGTCTCCCCACATACACACACACAAAAAACCCCTACTGTGTTAGTTAAAAATAATACATATATGTATATTGCTTTATTTGTATTCTTCTATTTGAACCCCCCCTCTATATACTTACACACCACATCCCTACTAGGTTTCAGTTGAGTTGTTTCTGTAATATCTTCTACCATATTGGGAGTTTTTTCTTTTCTCTCCATCTTGTTCCTCCTCTTCTTTTCCTGAGTCCATCCCCTTTGAGTTCCCTGTTCTCCCCATGCATTACTGTGTCCTGGCTCTACATGTTTTCTGAGAACCTGCACTCTTAGCATTAAAGCACAGGGAGAGCAAATGCATGTGTTTGGAGGGAAAATAAAAACAACCACTCCTTTCACTGGGGGGCCACATTAAACAAGATCATGAGTTGGAGTTGGCCTGTGCCATTAGCCAGCTCTGTGATAGGGCTTTTTCCCTTCTCCTGCTCCACGTAGATCCCTCTCCCTCGTGCCCCACTCTGACAGAACTCTTACCTCCAACTTCATCCTGCTGACAGGCTGGGATCCGGGTTACTTCTATGCCCCCAGCAGGTTTTACACTTGTGTCAGTCCATGACGTTAGTGTAGCTGCCTGCAAAGCCTGCTGGAGTGTAGGAGCTGCCGCCGCAGGATTAGGCACAGAAGATGTCCGTAGTAGTTCTGGTGCCCTGTAGGAATGAAAAAGGTAGTAAGAACATAGCAGGGGTCAAGAGATAAGGTGGCTGTAGGAGATGGACTCCCTTTGATATTGCAACAGAGCAGGCTCACAAGCATGGATGAATAAGAGAGGCTAAATCATTTCAGGGAAAGGAAGGAAAGCAACCAAACTAAGGCAACGGTCCTGTGCCCCGACCCCAAGAGCAGCAATATTCACCAAAAAGAGTACAGTAGATCTCTGGGGGTCAAGTCCCCTTTCTCTCCCCTGCTGTCAGTGGAGATGGCTCTGCCCATCCAGCTGCCAATGGAAACAGAGAATTGAGAAATTCGTGATCAAAATAATTTAGTTATGGATGGGCTTCACTCTCCAGTGTATAAACAAACAGCATTCTCCTTTCACAACCGTCTGTGCCCCTCTCCACTCCCATTATAGTATATCATACTCTTAAAATTCTCCTATAATGAAAAACCACTTTCTGATTTTGTCTAAAATCTCTTCTTCTAAGTCCTCCAGGACTGTAAACATGAGAGAGGAGCAATAAGAACATAAGAACGGCTATACTGGGTCAGACCAATGGTCCATCTAGCCCAGTATCCTGTCTTTTGGCAGTGGCCACTGCCAGATGCTTCAAAGGGAAGGAACAGAACAGGGCAATTTATCGACTGATCCATCCCCTGTTGTCCAGTCCCAGCTTCCAGTCATCAAAGGTTCAGGGACACCTAGAGCGTGGGGTTGTGTCCCGGGTCCTCTTGGCTAATAGCCATTGATGAACCTATCCTCCAGGAACTTATCTAATTCTTTTTTTAACCCAGTTATACTTTTGGCCTTCACATCCCGTGACTATGAGTTCCACAGGTTGACTGTGTGTTCTGTGAAGAAGTACTGCCTTATGTTTGTTTTAAACCTGCTGACTAGTAATTTCATTTGGTGACCTATCATTCGTGTGTGATGTGAAGGGGTAAATAACACTTCTTATTCACTTTCTCCAGACCAGTCATGATTTTATAGATCTCTACCATATCCCCCCTCAATCATCTCTTTTCCAAGCTGAACAGTCCCAGTCTTTTTAATCTCTCCTCATATGGAAGCTGTTCCATAAACCTAGTAATTTTTGTTACCCTTCTCTGTATTTTTTCTAATTCTAATATATCTTTTTTGAGATGGGGAGACCTGAACTGCACATAGTATTCAAGAAGCAACAGAGGGTCCTGTGGCACCTTTGAGACTAACAGAAGTATTGGGAGCATAAGCTTTCGTGGGTAAGAACCTCACTTCTTCAGATGCAAGCGAAGATGTACGAAGTGAGGTTCTCACCCACGAAAGCTTATGCTCCCAATACTTCTGTTAGTCTCAAAGGTGCCACAGGACCCTCTGTTGCTTCTTACAGATTCAGACTAACACGGCTACCCCTCTGATAGTATTCAAGGTGTGTGTACACCATGGATTTATATAGTAGCAGTATGATATTTGATGTCTTATTACCTATCCATTTCCTAATGGTTCCTAACATTCTGTTAGCTTTTCTGACTGCTGGGGCACACTGAGCCGATGTTTTCAGAGAACTATCCACAATGATTCCAAGCTCTCTCTTTTGAGTGGTAACAGCTAAGTTAGACCACATCATTTTGTATTATAGTTCGGATTATGTTTTCCAATGTGCATTATTTTGCATTTAACAACATTGAATTTCATCTGCCATTTGCCCGCCCAGTTTTGTGAGATCCCTTTGTAATTTTTCAAGGTCTGCTCTGGACTTAATGATCTTGTGTAATTTTGTATCATCTGCAAACTGTGCCATCTCACTGTTCATCGCTTTTTCCAGATCATTTATGAATATGTTGAACAGGACCAGTACAGATCCTTGGGGACACCTGCTATTTACCTATCTCCATTGTGAGAACTGACCATTTATTTCTACCTTTTGTTTCCTAGCTTTTAACCAGTTCCTGATCCATAAGAGGACCTTCCCTCTTATTCCATGACTGCTTACTTTGCTTAAGAGCCTTTGATGAGGGACCTTGTCAAAGGCTTTCTGAAAGTCCAAGTACACTATATCCACCGGATCACCCTGGTCCACATGTTTGTTGACCACCTCAAAGAATTGTAATAGATTAGTGAGGCACAATTTTCCCTTACAAAGGCCATGTTGACTCTTCCTCAACATATCATGTTCTTCTATGTGTCTGATAATTCTGTTCTGTACTATAGTTTCAACTAATTTGCCTGGTACTGAAGTTAGGCTCACTGGCCTGTAATTGCCAGGATTGCCTTTTTTAAAAATTGGCATCACATTAGCTAACCTCCAGTTATCTGGTACAGAGGCTGATTTAAGCAATAGATTACATATCTCAGTTAGTGGTTCTGCAATTTCATATTTGAGTTCCTTCAGAACTCTCAGATCAATACCATCTGGTTCTGGTGACTTATTACTGGTTAATTTAGTTCCAAAACCTCCTCTATTGACACCTCAATCTGGGACAGTTCCTCATATTTGTCACCTAAGAAGAATGGCTCGGATGTGGGAATCTCACTCACATCCTCCGCAGTGAAGACCGATGCAAATAATTCATTTACCTTCTCCACAACATCTTGTCTTCCTTGAGTGCTTCTTTAGCATCTCCATCGTCCAGTGGTTCCACCAATAGTTTGGCAGGCTTCCTGCTTCTGACTTACTTTAAAAAATATTGCTGTTAGTTTTTGTGTCTTTTGCTAGTTGTGCTTCAAATTCTTTTTTGGCCTGCCTAATTATATTTTTCCACTTGACTTACCAGAGTTTATGCTCCTTTCTAGTTTCCTCACTAGGGTTTAACTTCCAATTTTTAAAGGAAGTCTTTTTGTCTCTAATTGCCTCTTTTACTCCTTTGTTTAACCATAGTGGCATTTTATGTTGGTCCTCTTACTGTTTTTTTTTTTTTAATTTGGAGTATACATGTAATTTGAGCCTCTATTATGGTGTTTTTTTTTAAAGTTTCCATGCAGCTTGCAGGCATTTCACTACATGGGGTATGGCACACTGGCCCATGAGTGCAGACAAACGGAGATTCCTCTGCAGAGACAGACTCTGGTTGTCATACTCCTGGAGGACCCTTCTCGCTGTATGCTTCTTGGGGACACCTCCTCTGATGAAAGGTACCATAAACACAAGTCTTCAGGAAAGCCCAAAGAGAAATATGGAGCCGATGATGCACCATCTCTCTACAACCCTCTCACGCCTTGTCCAGAGCATGGGGTAGAAGCTGTTGTGAAAAAAAGAGGACTGTGTGCCTTTAAGAAGTGCCTGGCTGTCCTGGTGTCTGTAGTGCAGTGAGGCAGGGAATGCACCGCTGATACTAACCAAGTTTGCCAGCCATGCTTTTCTCATGGCTCCCACACAATGGCCCGTTTTTTGCCCACCTGCCGATAATGCTTAATTAGGCGAGGAGTTGATTAATTTGTGGTAATTGACAGCTAATTACAGGCCTGAGGGCTCATTAACTTGACGTCTTGTCTCAGTGAATTGGCTGAAGGGGGTCAGGTGATGTGCAACCTCCCCTCACCTCCCAGACACCCTCTATTCCCAGCACAGAAGACTGTTGGAATTTACCTGGGTCGCAGGAAGGGTGTTAGGAGAACAGCCTGTGGAGAAACAGCAGCTTAATGCAGGGGTAAGGAAAGGAGGGCAGAGCTTCTGAGATAGTACTGACACAGAGGGGCTAAAACAGCACTTTTTAGATATTACAATGATAAGCAGTGTTATAAAAGCCTACAAATACAATGCCCATTGCGTTTTGGTCACAGAAACAGAACAAAGCTGAGGGTCAGGCGAAACGGTCCCAGCTGGCAAAATGGATGATCCCAAAGCTGAAGTAGAGGAATTTCTGGATTCAATCAGGGATAGATTGGAAGTCAGTGGGAGAACACTGGGTATACCACACTAGTGGCAGAGGGGAACAGTGGCTTGAGGGACAGAGGAATTACTTACCTATGTGGGGTGTGAGTTCTTGAGACCCCGGCTCCTGTGTACGAGGCTCTGGGAATGCTGATGGTCTAGAGCAGGGGTCGGCAAACTTTCAGAAGTGGTGTGCCAAGTCTTCATTTATTCACTCTAATTTAAGGTTTCGCCAGTAATACATTTTAACATTTTAGAAGGTCTCTTTCTATAAGTCTATAATATATGGCTAAACTATTGTTGTTTGTAAAGTAACTAAGGTTTTTAAAATGTTTAAGAAGCTTCTTTTAAAATTAAATTAAAATGCAGACCCCCCCGGACCAGTGGCCAGGACAGGGGCAGTGTGAGTGCCACTGAAAATCAGCTCGCGTACCGCCTTTGGCACACGTGCCATAGGTTGCCTACCCCTGGTCTCGAGGGTACTATTAGATTATAAACACACTTTACAGGGTAGGTCATATCAAGAGGGTAGATTGGGATGAGGGAGGGCCTCTCAGCAGCATGTAAGCTGGTCAGGATTCCCTTCACAATGATATGACTGGCCTGCAATGGCTAGAAGCTCTCATTTCCACTTTATACCACCCCCATGACCATCTCCAAGACCTAAGAAATTAGCCAGTTCCCAGGCACCAATTGCAACAGAATTAGTTAGTTTCCTATGGGTTAAAAAGAAAGTACAAACAATTACAGAGCAACAGAAGAGCATAAGAACTGCCAAACAAGAAATGGCCATTAGTGCATCTTGTCTAGTATCCTAAACCCATACTAAATTAGATCTATGGGCCATATAATCCAGTATCCTTCTGAAACAGGCCCCAAAGACTGATATTTTAGCTTCAACCGTGGACAATGTTGGGTGCTACAAGAGAAGGCATAAAATTCCCACAAGGCAGGTTACTGTTCAATACTATCCAGTGGTGGATTAGTCACTGGGACGGTGGGGCCTGGGCCCAGGGGCCCCAGCCAACTGGGGGGGCTCCGGAAAAAATCCACTGCCAGTCGGCGGAAGCCCAGAACCCCAGCCACCAGGCAGGTGGGACGGGGGAACCTGCCTCCCCAGCGGCCCCCGACCCCATCCCTGGCAGAAACACTGGGACGGGGGAAGCCACCCCCCCCCAGTGGTGGCTCCCGACCTTGTCCCCAGCAGAAGTCCCCAGGCAGGGGAAGCCCCAGTGCCCCACACCCATCCCTGGAAGAAGCCGCAGGGCAACAGGGGAAGCCCCTGTGCCCAACCCTGCTCTCTGGCAGAAGCGCCGGGCAGGCAGGGCAGGAGAAGCCCCCCAGTGCCCCAACCCTGGTCCCCCGCAGAAGCATGAGGGGTGGCGGGGAAAACCCCAGGACCCTGACCCCTGCTGTGGCCCTGGGACTGGAGGAGCTCTCATCCCCGCTGTGGCACCAGGGCCATGGCATGGGGACAGGGCTTCTCTGGTCTTGGGGCTGCAGGAGAGGCAGAAAGGAGCAAAAGGAGTTGCGGGGCTGCAGTGGAGGGGCAGAATGGAGGAGACCCTGGGTGGAACAGGAGTTGGCCCCAAGGAAGGGGCAGAAAGGGATGGGGCTGTGGGCAAGGGCACAGGCGGAAGGGGCGGAATGGGGGCGGGACCGCAGGCGGAAGGGGTGGGGAGAGGCCCCCCACTTACTCTGGCCTAGGGCACCAGGAAATCTTAATCTGCCTCTGATACTGTCCTACTGAGGAACTAGAGGAAACTGTATGGAAAACATTTGCAAAAATACTTATTTTAAAAGGACACCACCCTACTATATTTTTATTCATTATACAGAGTCATTTATTTATATCACAGAGTCTGAGTTTTTGCTGGATTATTGCCTGAACACAGACCTTTTATCTGATCAGTTGCTTCTTAGTAGCTCCTTATTGGATAGAAATTATGGGACATCTTAAATGTGTTGTTTTTTAATTTTGTACGCCCTCTTGTTTTAATTTTTTATACCGGAGCAAACTGGAACCTGATTGGCTTTCTGTACCACAGTCATTGTCTTACACCCTTCTTTCATTTGACTTTTCTCCTTTTCACCCTAAACACTCCCAGACTTTGTAGTGTCTCTTTTTGTAAGGAAGCCAAACCATCCCCATGACTCTAATAAACATTGCTACCCTTCTCAGGACCTTCCTCAATTTCCATAGGTGAAAACTATATCTGAGAGAACATCTCAGTAATTTTTATTATGGCATTGGAATATTTTCCTTATCACTTAGCACCAAGGAGGGTAATTGTTTGGAATAGCCCAAAAGGATATAGCCTGTCATTTTCTCTCTAGATCCATTACTAAAACACTGGGTGATGGAAGTCTTGCTCATTTCTCACCTTGACTACTGCATGCCTTTCAGAGCAAGTGTGAGCAAAGGCTATATAAAAGGTTAAGTACTAGATATAGCATGCCTCGCTGAGCAATAGCAAGTGTAAGTCCCTTGTGCCTCTCCTCTTTATCTTTTAGATACTGTCATGGCCCCAATGACCAAAGTATTGGAGCTTCACACACATTAATGAATTTATCTGCACAACTTCCCTGTGAGGCAGGAAAATACTACTCCATTTCACAGATGGGGCATTGAGGCATAAGATAGATTAAGTGACTTGCCCAAGGTCATATAGGAAATCTGAGGCAGAGCCAGGTATAGCTGTAGATCTCCTAAGTCCCACTCCAGTGTCCTCTTAGGCCTCTCTCTTACTACATGGCAGGAATAAGTTGGATGCCACACAGCAATGCTCATTATTGTAGGCTCAACCTGCCTTAGCTGCAAGTCTGGGTAACAAGCCAGCTGCCTCACTGAGTCAGCAAAACCCATTTAACACTTTCACATCAGGATCAACACCAGCTAACAGGGTGGAGGATGTTCCAGGCAAAGATTGCCAGCCTGTTCCAGTCACTATAAGCCTTACCCACAGACATGCCATCGTATACTGAGAAATTATAAAAGGGAGATTAGTTACAAAGAGACCCTCAAATTTGTGGGTCACCTGGAACCCTGAGTGCTTCATTTCTCTTGTTGAACCATCTGAAGGATGAGGGAAAAGGGGTTAATGAAAATCTACATGGGAAACAATAGAGATCACCATCCTTACAGCCTAAATATCTGAGAGAGAGAGAGAGAGAGAGAGAGAGAGCGGTAACCAGGGAAGATGTTTAAAAAGATGTGTCAGAATAGAAGGCTTTTCAAACCCAATTTGCATTGGGTGCTTTGAACTCTGGGATGAGCTTGAATGCTCTACACAAATGGGTTGGTAATACACAGGGCATCCTACTAGCTGCGTGCTATATGGGCCCCATCACCATAGCATCTGAGTGTCTTGATGGGTGGTGCTGTGCCTCTCCCAGAAAGGAATGTCTCAAGAGGACTGGTCCTCCCCAAGTTCTTTAGCAGAAAACATCTGCACCATTTCATATGATTAAAACAATTTGACAAAAACCCTTATCTCCAAAAAAGAACTCCCATTCAACCCAGTTAAGGGCTCTCTCTATATGAAGGGAAGATTGATAAATCTACAAATGCTTCGTCTATCTGAATGGATTTGATTAAATATTGGAGGGTTTCACACAACCATGAATCCCATTTGATCCATTCTGTGTACCTGGCACCCCATACTGTCCTTGAGTAGGTGGTCAAACACTCCTGTCAGGATTGTCACGTCACAATTGAGCTATGACATAGCAAAGTACAGGGAGCACTCACTAGGAAAGGTGGCCCTTGTTAGGCATCAGTACTGTGGCAGCATAATGAGACATTTCCACTGACATGACTTCATCCTGGTCTGATAAATGACTGGTAATTGACTAAAAATCTGAGAGAGATCAGGAATTTTATGAACTCTGTAGCCATCACCAATTCCTTCCTGGGTCTTGGCCTTGGCCTTGATGAGGGTGTTGTCTAAATTGGAAAAGACATGTCAGCCTCTGCTTCTGAGATGTGCCACAAGAGTCACTAACATTTTAATGAAAACTTTCAGGGAAAAGAGAAGAGCCTGAATGATAGTGTGTTGTTTTACCAGCATGTTCCGTTGTAGCAGAAGTGTAGGTACCTCTTATATGAATAGTGCAAAGGTGTGTATAAATAAATCTTGATCAGACTTACAGATGTCATGAATTCCCCTGGCAGAATCCTTTCCCAGAGGATATTGTGAAGGCCAAGACTACAACAGGGTTAAAAAAAAAAAAAAAAAAAGAACTAGATAAGTCCATGGAGGATAGGTCCATCAATGGTTATTAGCCAGTATGGGCAGGGCTGGTGTTCCTATCCTCTGTTTGCCAGAACCTGGGAATGGGCGACAGGGGATGGATCACTTGATAATTATCTGTTCTGTTCATTCCCTCTGCGGCGCCTGGCAATGGACGCTGTCGGAAGACAGGATACTGGGCTAGAGGACCTTTGGTCTGACCCAGTATGGCCGTTCTTATGTTCTTAATCAGGCCAGATATTGAAGCCAGGCTTTCCCCTCTTGAATTTGATTTGCTTCATATTTCAGCAAATTCAGATCTAACAGCCTTTGGATTCCCTGACTCTTGGGAATTACAAAGAAGATGGGGTACATCTGGCAAGCCTTTTGTCCTTGGAGAACAGCCCTGCTACATCCAGGAGATGATCTGGACTTTTCATAGACCGGAGCTTTCCAGAAGGCTCCTAGATTTCAAGGGGCCATATACATCTTCCTTGTGGTTGCCTCAATAGTTCCAAGGGTGCAGATGCTACTGATCTGCCTGATGTAGGGTCTGTTATTCCAGGCTGAAATTGGAGAATCAGTCAATCACATAAGGCTTGTTTTTCCAGGCAGTCATGGATTTTGCCTGGAAGAGAATTACCCTGAGATGTTGGATTGCTGACTTGGTTTTCTTCATCTGGGATACCTTCCCCATGGCTTTCATCTTTGGGATAGTTTATTCTGTTGGTATTGGCAAAAGGCACATCTCAGGCAATTGCAGGAAGAGTACAGATTGATGAGAGACTTTTTTTTTAAGCTTTTTTTAAATTTCACTCTATATCTGCCTCACATTGGTCTCTGTTGAATTTGGCAGATCTGATTAGTTGTTTAGCCTGGCTGCCCCCTGAATCATATGTATAGCCTTAGATTCCACCCTGTGACTATGTTTGCAGCTGTTGCTATGGCTAAATGACTGATGGATTCCATAGATGTGACCACAAAACAATTTGTGGCCAGTGGCACCTGAGTAAGAATGTTGCTGATTTTCAGTTCCACTTTCTACTGTCAATTATATTACTTTCACTCTGGAAAAACATGTAGAAGCTAAAGAGGCCTGTAGGGCTATTGAGCCGGCCTCATAGTTCTGCATAATGGCTACTTCTCTCGAGGTCAGTGAGCTCCTTAGGGAATGATGGGATCTTTGGCATGGACTGGGCCTGCCCTGGTCAGTTTGGGAATCGTGAGGCAAGCTGTTTTATCCTTTGGGGATTTGTAACCTTTGCAGCACTGTCAGTTCAAGCCCTATCTCTTGTTGGGCTGCTCTTTTTATCTTTTATCCCACCCTCAATGGCTGCGTTTAGCTGCATTTTTTAATACTTTGAAGAGTGCCTTGCTACAGGCTTCACCTCCTCACCAGTGTGTTAAAGCTGAGTGCTGCAATGACCTGGTGAACCATAGTTTCAAATACGTAGCTCAGAAAGAAACACTCCTCTATCTATCCCACTCACCACTAGGGACAGCTCTTCTCCTGATCTGGGATGAAGCAGCAGGCAAAGGGGACCTGTCTGAGGGGGATGATGA
The DNA here is from genome assembly GCF_013100865.1 of Trachemys scripta elegans. Taxonomy (NCBI): domain Eukaryota; kingdom Metazoa; phylum Chordata; order Testudines; family Emydidae; genus Trachemys; species Trachemys scripta. The sequence goes on from NC_048301.1 coordinate 43,105,360, forward strand.
GTGTTGCAATGTTTGGTTTCTGAGGCCTGAGCCTTTTGAAGTGCTTAAATTTCTTCTTTCTCTTACCTCATCCTTTTTGTGAAGGGGAATAACAAGTGGAGGTTCCTAGTGCTTCTTGCATTTAGATACTGATTATCCTTGCATCTTTGACTCCATTATCAGGCTCTCTCTTGTATGTCTGGAGAGACAGTAATTAAGGACCCTGGCTTTATTGGGGGGATACGAAACATAGCACCAAACAACACTTTATAAACTCTCTCAAACATTTCTAAGATAGCTTTTCTGCAGAAGGTGCTGCATGCACAGAATCCATGCTGGTCTGGTGCAGGATAAAGGTTTTATAGGTATGAATGTGGGATGCTTCACCACTCATGAGTAGTGTAGCCAACACAAACTCATGCCAACAAAACCTTTACACACTAGAATGTGTCCTCTATATCTCACTCAAATTGCCAAATATGTAAATTAGGATATTAAAATGTGATCTGAATTAATTGCCCTAATTTGCAAACTAATTGTCAGCAAGTTTCCGATGTGAATTTGGATATATCTAGCTCCTAAGGCAGTAGCCACCAAAAGTAAGCTATTTCCACTGATTATAGATGCAGAGGTCAGCTTTTCAGACATACAAGGCATGTGTGTTTCAGCACAAGCGTGGAGCCAGGAAGCTGATGTGGTTTTAAAATCAAGACCATTACTACCACTTGTGTGTATGTGTGTGTCAGAGGAAGAGGGCTGTCACCACCTCTACAAAGGTTGGAACCAAAGCCCATTGAGATCAATGAAAAATCTTCCATTGACTTCAGTGGCTTTGGATCAGGACTCAAGTGAGGATCTCCAAGAGCTGCTCTACATGTTCTCATCCAGCAGCATATAATATGCAGGCAAATTGCACAGCTATAAGACCAAAGAAATCCCAGAAGCTGTTGTGATGGTGTGTTTTCATCACCAGCCTCCTTTAACTTTCTAATGTGGAGGCTCTTGGGCCATGTGGTTTTGCTCCTCTATCCAAAATGGCCACTTTCTGGTACTGGTGACTCCCCTTCTCTTTCCTTAAACAATATGTAATATATACACAAACATCTGGTTTCCCATATCCTAAAAGAAACAAACCAGCACCCTAAATCCAGTGAGAAATTAAATGTTATATAATAGGACTTAATAGGTCTTTATAATAATTTCAGACCAGAAAAATATACTAAGACAAAGATGGAAAATGTTGATTAAAAGGGTGCAAAAACTTTCAGGCCAACACTAAATGTATTGTTATGTCACAATGAGTTCTCTAAGGCTTTCCCCAGGCACCTGAAAGGAGGTGGATGGAAGTGGCTACTCAGGCTTAAACCAGTGTTTTAATTGGTGGAAAAGATGTTTTCCAATTGCTGCTTAGATGATTGACATCTCTCCCAAATATCTTGCAACAAAACAATCCTTATTTTAAGCTTGGGATGCGTGAGACCTCGTGGGTCAGATTTCTACAACTCGCAGACAACCAGAATATGGTGCCCAAGGCCCCAATCCTGCAAACATTGACACATGTTAACTTTGTGTGTGTGAGTAGTCCCGTTCATTAGGAGAATTGCTTATATAGGTAAACAGACCTTATATAATATTGTAAATGGGTTTCATTTTGATGAACTTTAAAGTAATTTTTTTCTATCAAGATTTAGATTTCAGAAGATAAGCTGTCTGAACTATAGCTCAGTTCAAAAATAGGAAGGCAATTAAATTAATAGGAAGGTAATTACCTTGGTGACACCTGATTGTCCAAAGGCCTTGGAGAGAGGTGATGCAAGACAGAGCAAGGAAAAGTCAAACCAGAAAGATCAAATCTAAGGCCAAGAAGCCTTGCCTTTTGGGTCATTAAATCATCTGAAGAAAAACTGACATTCCAGAATCTACAAGATTGATCACCTTGGAGAGAGGAAGTCATGACATCAACAAACAGGCCGTTCTAGCCTTTGACCAGTCTCTCCTGGCACCCAAAGAATGGCCGCTAGTGAGAAATGCTGTACCAGCAGAATGTCACTGCTTGGCTCCTTAACTGAAGTTCCAGCTCCTACTGTCAGAGTTGAGAAGCCTGCAAGAGCTGAAGACCTCCCTTCCCCTTCCCCGCCAATCATTAATCATCCCATTTTTCCTGTTTCTAATGTTTATTTTTTTTTATTTGATTGGCCGGGAGACATCCCAGCCTTTTTATTTTCTTTATTTTTAGGGTGTGGAAGTGAAAGCATGGCTGTGTGCATGAGTGCCTATAAAGCCCATGGGGAAGGTGCTAAAAAGAAAAGTTCCCCAGGTTTAAACAGCCCTAACAATTGTCTCATAAAGGTATTCATTAAAATGTGTTCTGCACGTAAAACTCCTCAGAGACTTGAGATTGTCATCTGTAATTTTGGGTAAATAAAATTGTTAAACTGCTTACTGGGACTATTCTGTTACAGTCTGTATTATAATATCTCTTTGGTGAAGGGAGGAAAGGGTTAGCTACCACATAAGAATTAGGACTCTTTGAAGGGAGCTTTATAATTGGTTCTTAGATTGAGATTCAGACATTCAATAATAATTTGCAGGGGCGGCGAGTTATATGGGCCCATGGTGCCCGTGCTCCAGCAAATGCAGGGCCTGGCTCCACCAATGTTCGGGACCGGGTCTCTCCCCTGGCCCCACCTGCTGCCCCGTGCACCTCCCCCGGCCCCACCTGCTGCCCCTGCATGCCTCCCCCGGAGCGTCCCTGCCTGCACCCTGGGCAGCTGCCCCCTGCAGCTTCGCGCTGCGCTCCCTCGCTGGCCACTGCCGCTACAAAAGGGAGCGGCGCCGGCAGCAGGCTGAGGCGGTGACACAGTTGCTGCCTGTGGAGGGAGGAGGTGCACACGTTGATGGCAGCCTTCCCCCCAGCACCCACCACAGGGGAGCTGAGGGGGCTTCCTGGACCTGAGAGGGGCCCAGCCCCTAAGAGCATGTGCAGTTACAGTGTTGGTTGAGTGTGCTGCCGGGGGGGAGAAGGCTGGGGGGACTGTGGAGTCCTCCTCTCTGTCCCCAGTCCTGATGCAGCCTGACTGCACCCCTAACTCCTTATCCCCAGCCTTGCCACACACTAGAGCCCACACCCCCAGCCAGAGCCCTCACCCCCCCGGGCCCCAACCCTCTGCCTCAGTCCTGAACTCCCTCCTGCACCGTGAACCCCTCATCCCCAGCCCCACCCCAGAGCCCTCACCCCCTCTGCCCTAGCCCTGAGTCCCCTCCCACACCCCAGCCCCACCCCAGAGCCCTCACCCCCCAGCCATAGCCCTCATCCCCCCACACCCCTCCACATTGTGCAATATAGAGAAACTGTTAAACGCTTACTGTTTCCAGTCCATTTTTACATTATTTAAAAAAATATATATTGACTTACAAGGCAGGTGGGGAGAGGGGGGCAGGACTTGGATCACCAAAAATTATACAAACCTGCCACCCCTGATAATTTGGTTTCAGTTTTAAAATACTTAATAATTAAAACTATAGATTTGATTGACTTTGATCAAATTCTCTACTTTGTCACCAAACGGACAGCCACGTTCTTAGACTTCTTAGAATTTATATAAGAATTGATCATTTTTGCTACTAATTTGATGATTTAACTCTAATCCAATATTAACACTAAGTAGATTTGTTGATTTGATTCTGATTTGATAGCGTGTTTTATTCTTCACTAGTTTAATATTAATAATAGCTTAGTGCTGTGATACACAGGCCTCGTTCTCAGAAGTGCTGGGCAACCAAATTGAAGTCAGTGGGAGCTACAAAGGCTGAGCACCTCTGAAAATCAGGCCCTATGTGAGTAGATAGGCCATGCAAGGTGCTCTAAAGGTCAAAAAGTTTGGGGGCTGACAGGAGGAAGCAAGTTCCAGAGCTGAGGAAAACAACAAGTAGTCTAGTGGCACCTTAAAGACTAACAGATTTATTTGGGCATAAACTTTCGTGAGTAAAAACCTCACTTCTTCGGATGCATCCGAAGAAGTGAGGTTTTTACTCACGAAAGCTTATGCCCAAATAAATCTGTTAGTCTTTAAGGTGCCACTAGACTACTTGTTGTTTTTGTAGATACAGACTAACACGGCTACCCCCTGATACTTGAGAGCTGAGGAACTTTCACTGGGCTTGATGACACTATGTTTTTATCTATCTAAAAATTTCCACTAGTGCTAATGCTATTTCAGCTTCACTGATGGCGGTAACAGTATAGACAAGGTGCTGGCTGCTGGTAGTGTTTTCATCACCTTGGCATGCAGCCCTGCTCTGAGCAAATTAGATGAGACAGTGACTGGAACACTGGAAGCTGCCTGGAGCCCTGTCTATTCTAGGGCTCCCACCACTGCTCCCTGCAACGGATTGAAAGAGTGGGGAAACTTTCCTCCCCCCCAAAATAAATACTGTAGGTAACCCTCATGGAGAATGAACTGATTTTTGGTGGGCTTTAAATATAGCAAGGCTAATCTCATCTTTATGAGATCTGCCCGGGAAGCAAAATATAATAAAAGCAAATTAAATGCATTAACTTAAGATTTGTGCAAATCTTTTCTTGTTTAGTCCCTTCTTTCATTTTTTATCCCTATTTTTCCTTTTATGTCCACCTCACTCTATCCCTTTCTCTTTCTTTGAAAACCAGCATCTCTTTTTCTCCCATTCTTTCCTGCACATTTTCCCCACCTTCTTGTCCATCCCTTTTCTTCTTCCAAATTGCACTGTTTCATCATCAGTTTCCTCAGTCCCCTTTTTCCTGCTTCCCTTATTCCCACCTGTGTCTCATTCTCTTGCCATGGTCCTATCCCACCCTAAGACTCTCGCTAATTAATAATACTAATACTTATACCTACGCTGAGCTAATAAACATGAATTGAGGTAAGTAAATATTTAACTGGATCCAATTCAGCCCTTGCAAAAGCAGCTGGAACTCCTACTGCAGTGAATGGGAGAAACACTCACACCAGGGCTGCATAGTACTTAACTCTTTGGGGTGTTGAGATTGTTAATGCAATAATATTTTCTGTGCGGGTTCACAGGATTTGGCCCGCTATCATCATTGCACCAGTGGGGTCAAGAATTTAAACACACTACACTTCTACCCCGATATAACGCGACCCAATATAACACGAATTCGGATATAACGCGGTAAAGCAGCACTCCGGAGGGGTGGGGCTGCGTGCTCTGGCAGATCAAAGCAAGTTCGATATAACACGGTTTCACCTATAACGCGGTAAGATTTTTTGGCTCCCAAGGACAGCGTTATATTGGGGTAGAGGTGTATAGTTAAAACATTTCAAAATGTCCAAGAGACTAATTCCCCTGCCTTGTGCCATGGCTCGCACCTGTGCAGAGCGAGTGTGAAATGTTACCAAGTCAGAAAGGTAGTGCTGTAATTTATGCCCACTTTGCACAGGTGTAAATGACTGCACAAGGTGCAAAGCAGGGAGTATGAGGCCAAAAGCTTCCCACACATCGAGAGAAGTAGTTGAAATGGCTGTTGTTAGAAGCACCTTAATAATATATAATACCACCTAGCTCTTAATAAGCATGGCTATAGTTTGTGCAATGTGGCTTTGGGAAACCTTCATTTTTAGTTTGCTGATTTTTGTGTTTAAACTCCCAGCCTTTAACAATGCATTAAGGTGAATATTAAAAATTTAATTCTCTAAATAGTTCCTATGGGCATTTAAAAAAAAAGATTAAAACGTCAGGTATTACGTTGTGATTTATTTTTATTTAAATTTCGTATACCTATCAGTCTCTAGATGCTTATATTTGTATAAAAAGCCACAGATATTCAAGCTGAGAATGAGTCAGCATGGTGGTAAGGGCTCTGAAATGGGACTCAGAGACCTGGGTTCTATTCCTGCTCTGCCACTGGCCTGCTGGGTAACCTTTGACAAGTCACTTCACCTCCCTGTGACTCGGTTTTCCCTCCTCCCTTTTTCTGCCTTGTCTATTTAGATCACTGGAGGTTTTTAAGAACAGGTTAGGCAAACATATGTCAGGGATGGTCTAGGTATACTTAGTCATGCCTCAGCACAGGGTGATGGAGTGGATGATTTCTTGAAGTCCCTTCCAGCCCTCCTATGATTCTGTGATCATAAGCTCTTCAGGACAGGGTCTGAATCTTAATATGTGTTTATGCAAAGCCTAGCACAATGGGGCCTGTAACACAAATACATAATAAATAATAAAAATGTCAAAAGGATCTCCTTCCAAAAGCTCTCCTGCCTTAAAACCAAACAGCCATCACTTCCCTAAGCTGCTCCACTAGTAACTAATAGATTAATATAAAAAAATCTAAATGAGAAATGTATGAAACCATCATACCCTTTTGCACTAGGCACCCCACACAATATGAAGAAATTACAATCTGCTTTTAAAATATTCTTGAGGTTTGCTGGTCTCTATAAGGGGTCTGTTTGTCAGGGAGAATCTTTCTTTGCAAAAGAGGGTTTGAAAGCAAAATGTAAGATATCTGATTACCCTTTTCTTTTCTGTATTTGGAAATCTGAAGTTTTGCAACTTATTATGTTGTAGAGCACTGTGACATTTTATGGACCTGACAGCAAGTACTCTCACACCTCATCACATGAGGAATTTGAGAGAGACTGAGAAAAACAGTTATACCTAGGGTATGTCTACACTACGAAATTAGGTCGAATTTATAGAAGCCGGTTTTATAGAAATTGGTTTTATACAGTCGATTGTGTGTGGCCCCACATAAAATGCTCAAAGTGCATTAAGTCGGCAGACCGCGTCCACAGTACCGAGGCTAGCGTTGACTTCCGGAGCGTTGCACTGTGGGTAGCTATCCCACAGTTCCCGCAGTCTCCGCCGCCCATTGGAATTCTGGGTTGAGATCCCAATGCCTGATGATGCAAAACAGTGTCGCGGGGGGTTCTGGGTACATGTCGTCAGGCCCCTCCCCCTCCGTCAGAGCAACGGCAGACAATCGATTCGCGCCTTTTTACCTGGGTTACCTGTGCAGACAACATACCACGGCAAGCATGGAGCCCGCTCAGCTCAGCTCACCGTCACCATATGTCATCTGGTGCCGGCAGACGTGGTACTGCATTGCTACACAGCAGCAGCTAATTGCCTTTTGCCAGTAGACAGTGCAGTATGATTGGTAGCCGTCATCGGCTATCTGGGTGCTGGCAGATGTGGGGCTGCATTGCTATACAGCAGCAGCTCCTTGCCTTTTGGCAGTGGATGGTGTATTACGACTGGTATCCGTTGTCATCTTACTCCTCAGTGAGTTTGGTCAGAGGCACCTGGGCAGACATGTTTTGTCTCCTGGAGACTCAGTCCTGCTGGCAGTCCTATTGAACCGTCTTGATGATGATGGCTAGCAGTCATAATACAGCATCTTCTACCAAGCACCCAGAAGATGCCGATGGCTATCAGTCATGCTGCCCGTCTGCTGCCAGCTTAAGATGTAAAAAATAGATGGACCAGATTTGTTCTGTATTCATTTGCTTCCCTCTCCCTCCGTGAAATCAATGGCCTGCTAAACACAGGGTTTTGAGTTCAATCTTTGGGGAGGCCATTCTGTGTGACAGTTGTTTGTGTTTCTCCCTGATGCACAGACACCTTTGTTGAATTTAATTCCCTGTAAGCCATGTCGTCACTCGCCCCTCCTTCCCTCCCTCCATCAGACAATAGTTTTGCGTCTTTTTTCAGCCCAGACGCCATAGCATTGGGATCATGGAGCCTGCTCAAATCACCGCGGCAATTATGAGCACTATGAATGCCACGCGCATTGTCTTGGAATATATGCAGAGCCAGAACATGCCAAAGCAAAACCAGGCAAGGAGGTGATTGCAGCGCAGCGATGAGAGTGATGAGGAAATTGACATGGACATAGACCTCTCACAAAGTACAGGCCCCAGCAATGTGAAATCATGGTGTTACTGGGGCAGGTTCATGCCATGGAACGCCGATTCTGGGCCCAGGAAACAAGCAAAGACTGGTGGGACCGCATTGTGTTGCAGGTGTGGGATGATTTCCTGTGGCTACGAAACTTTCGCATGCGTAAGGGCATTTTCATGGAACTTTGTGACTTGCTTTGCTTTCCCCTGCCCTGAAGCGCCAGAATACCAGGATGAGAGCAGCCCTCACAGTTGAGAAGCGAGTGGCGATAGCCCTGTGGAAGCTTGCAACGCCAGACAGCTACTGGTCAGACGGGAATCAATTTGGAGTGGGCAACTCTACTGTGGGGGGGCTGCTGTGATCCAAGTAGCCAACGCAATCAAAGACCTGCTGATATCAAGGGTAGTGACTCTGGGAAATGTGTAGGTCATAGTGGATGGCTTTGCTGCAATGGGATTCCCAAACTGTGGTGGGGCGATATCCCATCAACGTGGGATAGCCGGGAAAGGTACATGATGCTCGTGTCTTCAAGAACTCTGGTCTGTTTCAAAAGCTGGAGGAAGGGACTTTCTTCCCAGTCCAGAAAATAACCGTTGGGGATGTTGAAATGCCTATCGTTATCCTTGGGGACCCAGCCTATCCCTTAATGCCATGGCTCATGAAGCCGTACACAGGCAGCCTGGACAGTAGTCAGGACCTGTTCAACTATAGGCTGAGCAAGTGCAGAATGGAGGTAGAATGTGCATTTGGACATTTAAAAGCGCGCTGGCGCAGTTTACTGACTCGGATAGACCTCAGCGAAGCCAATATTCCAATTGTTATTGCTGCTTGCTGTGCGCTCCACAATATCTGTGAGAGTAAGGGGGAGGCATTTATGGCGGGGTGGGAGGTTGAGGCAAATCGCCTGGCCGCTGATTATGTGGAGCCAGACACCAGGGCAGTTAGAAGAGTACAGCAGGGCGTGGTGTGCATCAGAGAAGCTTTGAAAACCAGACTGGCCAGGCTACGGTGTGAAATTTCTGTTTGTTTCTCCTTGATGAACCCTACCCCCCATCCCTACCAGTTCACTCTACTTCCCTGTAAACTAACCACCCTCCCCTCCCCCCTTTGAGCACCGCTTGCAGAGGCAATAAAGTTATTGTTACTTCACATTCATGCATTCTTTATTAACTCATCACACAACTAGGGGGATAACTGTCAAGGTAGCCCGGGAGGGGTGGGGAAGGAGGGAAGGAAAAGGACACACTGCAGTTTAAAACTTTAACCCTTATTGAAGGCCAGCCTTCTGATGCTTGGGCAATCATCTGGGGTGGAGTGGCGTGGCAGCGTGGCCGGAGGCCCCCCCACCGTGTTCTTGGGCATCTGGGTGAGGAGGCTATGGAACTTGGGGAGGAGGACTGTTGGTTACACAGGGACTGTAGTGGTGGTCTCTGCTCCTGCTGCCTTTCCTGCAGCTCAACCATACGCTGGAGCATTTCAGTTTGATGTTCCAGCAGCCGGAGCATCGACTCTTGCCTTCTGTCTGCAAGCTGACGCCACCTATCCTCTTTAGCCCACCACTTGCTCTCTTCAGCCCGCAATTCAGCCCGTCACCTCTCCTCTCGTTCATATTGTGCTTTTTTGCACTCTGATATTGACTGCCTCCACGCATTCTGCTGTGCTCTATCAGCGTGGGAGGACATCTGGAGCTCTGAGAACATATCATCCCGAATCCGCCGTTTTCTCCTTCTAATCTTCACTAGCCTCTGCAAAGGAGAAACATTTGCAGCTGGTGGAGGAGAAGGGAGAGGTAGTTAAAAAAGTCACATTTTAGAGAACAATGGGTACACTCTTTCACGTTAAATTTTGCTGTTCACATTACACAGCACATGTGCTTTCGTTACAAGGTCGCATTTTTCCTCTTATATTGATGCCAGTGGCGTAGCCAGGTTCTAACATCAGGGGGAACGAACACATAAAAAAAGGCTCCACCCGCTGCCGTATCAAATTACTAGTTACATACTTTTAAATTCATTATACATATTTATTTTGTACTTAAAATAAAAACACAAGAGTGATATTGTTTTATAAGTACGTGTGTTATTTTGCATTTAAAATATAAAAAAGGTTTACAATATTGTATATAAAATCAAAACATAATAAAAACACGTTATTTACTTATTTTATATTTCAAAGATAAGATCAAAACTATATGATAATCTATGAAGCAACTACAACAGCCTCTTTCGTCTACGCTTCATTCTAGCAAAGTTATCTATTACTTTATTATAATCTCCTTCTGTAGCCAATTGTCTTTCAATGGAGAGCAAAGCTAACCCAATCTATCTTCACCCATTGTAGAGCGCAGGTAGGAGTTTATAAGTTTAAGTCGGCTAAAGGATCGTTCCGCAACTGCGCTACTTATTGGTTTGCTTTTTGAAAGGCAAATTCTGCACGAAAAAAGCAAGTCCTACTGATGTGTCATTGAATGAAGGAGAAGCCTGGAGCACTAGCTCTGCACTTGGGCACACCTGGCGTGTCAGTGATCAGGCTTGCTGGCCTGGCCCCCAGCCCCCATGCTCAGCTCATGCTGCCTCGCACTCCTCAGGCTGGGGTCACCACCCAGACGGAGGCTGAGGCAGGGGCAGCGCAGCATCTCACTGTGAGGGGGCCATTGCTCGCATGCACCCGGTGGGATAGCCCCTCTCATCTCTCCTGAGGGGGATGCTCTGCAATCTGTGGCCCCTGGAAGCAGACAGCACACAGGAGCAGGGGGGGGGCACAGTCCTCTGCATGAGCGAGACAATCGGACAGAAGTGGGCAGGGTCTGTTGGGGGTTCGCATGGGGGAGAGGGGGTGGGGGGCTGCATTGGGAGACTCTCCAGTGCAGCACCTAGCCACGCTGGCTCTGTGCATCATGAGGCCACTCGGGAAAAGGAGGCAGCAAGAGAGAGAGGCCGAGGAGGAGGTGCCCTTCCCCTCCCAGCAGGGTCTGTGAGTCCCCGATCTCACAGAGTCTCAGCGCTGCAGGCACCCAGCCCCCAGGTACTGGGCCGCAGTGCAAGCTAGAGGGGCTGATACAGAGAAGTCAGGACCCGTCAGAGCACTTCCCATGTCATCATGAAAACTCACTCCTGGAAAGCTGGGTAAGGTAATATGGGGGGGGGGGGGGGGGAAATATATAAAGAGGGGGGAGGTAAAATATTTTTTATTGGACCAGCTTCTATTGGTGAGAGAGACAAGCTTTTGAGCTTTCACAGAACTCTTCTTCAGGAAGAAGAAAGAACTCTGTGAGAGCTCCAAAGCTTGTCTCTCTCTCTCTCTCACCAACAAAAGTTGCTCCAATAAAAGATATTACCTCACCCACCTTGTGGCTCTAATTTCCTGGGAACAACAGGGCTACACCAACACAGCATACAAAAATGCAAGATTCACATGAACAGCACAGAGTGATCACCATCACACCAGGACACTATTTTCACGATTCATCTTAGCATAATGTCATCATCACACCAAGGAAGTTGCACCAGCACAATGAGATAAATATAGCCACATGCGCATGCCAAAAATTCACAGTACAAGCATACTGGGATCCACACAGCAAGATAGTAATGTCAGTTTAGCTGTCAATCTCTGAGTCCATCCCCACTAAACTGAGTCCAAAGGTTCAGCTAAACACAAGGGCACCTGCAAATAGCTGTACTAACAGCAGGATCTACACTGGCACAATAGGAGGAGTTGCATGTCAGGGGACTAATTCCCAATCCCAGTGCAAGGCAATATGGGATCCAGGCACCAGGTCTTTAGAACCAGAATTTGTACTCACAGGAGAGTGGGATGAAATTAGAGAAGTTACAGAAGGCAACTCCCAAGAAACAAGGCACTTGACCAAATGGCTGGGTGGATGTTAAACAACCATCACCAGCCATTGTGTGCAGCAAGTGAATGACAATTAGTAATTTAATGACCACCATCACCAGAGAATTACTCAACCCTGGGACTCAGCAATGCCCCACCTCCTCCCAACATGATCACAAGCCCTTCCCTTAGGAGACAATTCAGGTTTCCCCTGATAGGAGAGGGAAAATCAGGCTACCTCTCCCTGCCCCCCAACATGGTGCCTGGACTTGTGTTTGCCAGAGCACATGGACTAAACACATATAATGTTTTCACCCCTCAGCTCACAGAGAGCACAGCAGATAGTTCCAGCCTTCCCTTGGAACACAATTCCATCCACACCCCCAAGGCAGAGATTGTACTGCTATGAAGATTTCCCCTGATAGTCTCAGTTTTCCTTTCCTACCCCACACCCCACCCCATCCCTTCCCCACTGCCTCTTCCCTTCCACCCCTCACCTCCTAAAAGGCAGTCACCCAGATGCCAGGGAGGGGGAACCAAGCGCACTACACGGCCACTGTCTCTGAGAGGCAGGCGTCTTGCCCTCCCTGCCCAGGCAAAGCAGGGACACCACACCCCACAAGAGACCAGGACATGCGCCTCCCCCCAACCCCCCCATGCCTGTCCTGGTCCAGCTGCCCAGCAGGGGCTGGTACTCTCAATCTCTCTGTGCTGCGGGGGTGCAGGAGATATTTTTGGAGATGCCTCTGGCTGAGACACCTGCCTCCCACCATGCAGACAGACATCCCACCAGCAGCCAGGTGCTGGCTCTCACAGCCACCTGGGGCTGGGGGGTTTCCAGTCCCCGCCCCGCCACCCTCACCAGAAGAAAGACCCCCTTTGAAATACACTTCCAGCTGCTGCTACTGGCTGCCTTTAGTTGGGTGAGAGGTTAGGAGCTGCTGCTGCAGAGCCAGAGAACGCACACCTGCCACAGTGCCACAAGAAGCAGGTAGAAGAAGGAGGCAGGGTCTCTCGGCTCAGCCCCTTGCTCCAGGAGCAGTTCCCCTTGCTGATTGGCTGGTGGTCAAAAACCAGCTAAACAGAGAGCACTTGCACTCCCCTAGCTAGCTACCCTACTGCCCCCGCCCTGGCCGAACAGCTGATGGCTGGTGGGCCTCCAAGGGCCCCATAAACAGTTGACTGGTGGGAGGGGTGGGGTGGGGTGGGTGCCCCTGCCCCCTATAGGGGCATGCCCCGACCGACCCCCTTCTTCCCCAGGGCCCCAGCCTCTCCTCCTTCCCAGGAGCCCAGCTTGCTGGAGCTCAGTTCTTTCCGACTCCCATCCCTGCCTCGCCGATTAGCAGTCTGTCTCCCTCCTGCTGGGAGACACAGCTGATGGGCGTGGCAGTGAGAGGGGGCGGGGTATGCAGCAGCACCCTGGGGGAAGCCAGGCAGGCCAAGCTTCAGAGCGGAGCATGGGCCCCGCCGCTGGCGCCATGGTAACCCCACCTGACTAAGGCGCGGCTTTTGGAAAATGTGCTGAGGGGAAGCAGCTGCTTCCCCTGCACCCCTCTAGTTACGCTACTGATTGAGGCCCTGCCAGTTTGGTGTGAGAGATCACTCACGCAGTGCCAGGCAACAGAATTCGGCTTGCAGGCAGCCATGGTAAGCCAGTCTTTTGGCTTTTTTAACTTTCATAACATGTGGGAATGGTTTCAAACAGCAGCACCCTCATTTCCCATACCAAGCACCCGTTGGGTTGGCAATTTAAAATGGGTTTGCAGTGTAAAAGGAGGGGCTGCGGTTTCCGGGTTAACATGCAGCACAAACCCAACTACCCCCACCCACACCCACACCCAATTCTCTGGGATGATCCCTTCACCCCTCCCTCCCCCACCGCGTGGCTAACAGCGGGGAACATTTCTGTTCAGCTGAGCAGGAACGGGCACCTCTGAATGCCCCCTTAATAAAATCACCCCATTTCAACCAGGTGACCGTGAATGATATCACTCTCCTGAGGATAACAAAGAGAGATAAGGAATGGATGTTGTCTGCATGCCAGCAAACACCGGGACCATACGCTGCTATGCTTTGTTATGCAATGATTCCAGACTATGTGCTACTGGCCTGGCATGGCAAAGTGTCCTACCATGGCGGACGGGATAAGGCAGCCCTCCCCAGAAACCTTTTGCAAAGGCTTTGGGAGTACATGAAGGAGAGCTTTCTGGAGATGTCCCTGGAGGATTTCCGCTCCATCCCCATACACGTTAACAGACTTTTCCAGTAGCTGTACTGGCCGCGATTGCCAGGGCAAATTAATCATTAAACACGCTTGCTTTTAAACCATGTATAATGTTTACAAAGGTACACTCACCAGAGGTCCCTTGTGTGCCCTCAGGGTCTGGGAGCACACCTTGGGGGGTTACTGGTTTCAGGTCCAGGGTGATAAACATATCCTGGCTGTTGGGGAAACCGGTTTCTCTACTTCCTTGCTGTGAGCTATCTTCATTGTCTTCATCATCATCTTCCTCGTACCCCGAACCCGCTTCCCTGTTGCGTGATTCTCCATTGATGGAGTCAAAGCAGACGGTTGGGGTAGTGGTGGCTGCACCCCCTAGCATGGCATGCAGATCTGCGTAGAAGCGGCATGTTTGCGGCTCTGCCCCGGACCTTCCGTTTGCCTCTCTGGCTTTGTGGTAGGCTTGCCTTAGCTCCTTAATTTTCACTCGGCACTGCTGTGCGACCCTGTTATGGACTCTGTCCTTCATGGCCTTTGAGACTTTTTCTAATATTTTGCCATTACTGCTACGGAGTTCAGCTAGCACTGATTCGTCTCCCCATATGGTAAGCAGGTCCCGTATCTCCCATTTGGTCCATGCTGGAGCTCTTTTGCGATCCTGGGACTCCATCACGGTTACCTGTGCTGATGAGCTCTGCATGGTCATCTGTGCTCTCTTCACTGGGCAAACAGGAAATGAAATTCAAAAGTTTGCAGGGCTTTTCCTGTCTACCTGGTCAGTGCATCTGAGTTGAGAGTGCTGTCCAGAGCGGTCACAATGAAGCACTGTGGGATAGCTCCTGGAGGCCAATAACGTCGAATTCTGTCCACACTACCCCAAATCCGACCCGCAAAGGCCGATTTCAGCACTAATCCCCTCGTCGGAGGTGGAGTAAAGAAACCGGTTTAAAGGGCCCTTTAAGTCGAAAGAAAGGGCTTCGTCGTGTGGACGTGTCCAGGCTTAATTCGATTTAACGCTGCTAAATTCGACCTAAACTCGTAGTGTAGACCAGGCCTTAGTAACCGTGTTTCTTTGGGAGGATTGCCTACATGGCTCAACACCCCTGGAAACTTCTAGCAAGTGTTGTGTGCTAGAGCTACTCGCTCCATTTCTGTTTTTTTCTGGGCATGAAAGTGGGTCCCAACCGCGATCCCAACAGCCTCTAGTTCCTGCCACTGATTTAGGAATCCTTAACCTAAGACTCTGAAGAAGCTGGGAAGCCAGGTGGGTTGTTCTGATCTGTATTGGCAATCATCTCAGAAAGTCAAAATAACCTTTTTTTTTCCTCCTTCAAGAATTGCCCATAAGGATCCTCTCTCTTCGGAAGTTAACAAGCAGTACTGACCCTGCAGGATGTGAGCTTGAGCAATGTTAGTTAAAAGTGACTTCATATTAACTTGGCTATATGACTCATCTGATCTAGGGGGTCAAACTTAGGAAGCAATGCTGTGTAAAGGGGTGCAGACAGCCCTATGTAATAGCATTGCATGTTCATTAGGCAAGTTTCCCTGGTTAAAGGTTTCTTTCTTTCCAGTAGTGTCTTTTAGTCCTCAGCAGGACCCTCTTGATCTAGCATCCTGAACAATCGAGTCTGAGAGACTTCAATCTGGGTGAAGAATCTCACCATGGCTCTGAGACAAGACACTAGATGGAAGTTCTTGAGTGTCCTATCAAACTATCTGCTTGGAGCTTGGTGCAGCAGATGAGCTCCCAATGAAGCATGGACAGACAGTTGGCAGGAATGTTTGGACTTCTGCCTGAAAGAAGAGTGGCTTTGGGTAGACTCCTGATCCCCTGGAAGTTGGGAAGAGCTTTGGATCCCAAAGGAAGTGGATGTGCTTCTAACTAAAGGCATGCAGAGACCCAGAGACCTGAGTGTTGCCCAATAGACTTTTACCTTCTTCAAGATATCCTATGTCCTTTCATTAACAAATTGGGTCCCCCACACAGGAAGTCCTTTACTTTGGTCAGAGCCTCCCATAGCAAACTGGAGTTCATCAGCTAGGAGGATCAACACAGAATAATCACAGACCTGGCAGCTGTATCAGAAGCCTCAACCACAACATAGAAAGTGGGCTTGGCCACCATCTGAAGCTTAGACATGATGCACTTCCCCTCCTTTCTCGGTTCATCTGAAAGCTGATCTAACAGGGTGTGATGTTATCTGATTAAAATATGACTATATAGTTGCAACCACTGTTATATATTTGCAACAAATCTTGTACAAAATGTGGCATGCAAGGTTGTCCATGAAAAGGTTATGATTTGCGAGTTATGAATATGCTATCTGTATGCATGTATAATTTTTTTATTTGATGTTATGAATAATCTATACCTGGATTTCAAATGTTTGCTCCTGGGGTAACGCCCATAAGGTAGTTAGCCAGCACATCTTGGAGGGACTATTCAAATTAAGTGGCTCATCAAGAAACACTTGACTGACAATGGACCATGGGAGACGCCCATCTACACTGAATGGACTGTCCTGTAAATGTATTGTTTGAGGTATAGGTAATAGCTTCTACTGTGTCCAAACCTTCATGCATGGACATGTGACTTGCCCATGTGACTCCAAACACTATCTTGTCACCTGTAATTTTCCACTAGCTGTGCTGAGTTTTTTGTTTAAAACAGTGGGTTTCCCTCCACATGGCAGAAGATATAAAAGGCCCTGGAAACACCTCCATTTTGCCTCTATCTTGCTCCAGCCTCTTTCCTGCCCAAACCTCTGGACTATACCGGGGTGAGCAAACTATGGCCTGCGGGCCAGCCACAGTCCCTTGGAGCTTTGGATCCGGCCTGCGGGATTGCCCCCCGTGGTGCTGCGGGCCCAGCACCACTCTCAGCACCGGCCCCTGGGCGGGGGAGCAGAAGGCTCCGTGTGCGTTGCCCTTTCCTCCAGGCACTGCCCATTGCAGCTCCCATTGGCCAGGAATGGGGAACTGCAGCCAATGGGAGCTTTGGGGGAGGTACCTGGAGGTGCGGCAAGGGCAGCACACACAGAGCCCTCCACTCCCCGTCCCCCGGGGGCCGCAGCGCTTTCTGGAGCGGCGCGGGGCCGGGGAAAGGGCAGGCATGCAGGGAACCTATCCTGGCCCCGGTGCACGCCACTGCCACCCTGGAGCCACTTTAGGTAAGCGGCGTCAGGCCGGAGCTCGAACCCCTCTTGCACCCCGCCCCCCAACTCCCTGCCCTAAGCCCCCTGCATGCACCTTGCACCCCTCCTGCACCCCAACTCCCTACCCTGAGGCCCCTTGTACACCCCGCACCCCTCCCGCACCCCAACCCTGTACCCTGAGCCCCCTGCTGCACCCTGCACCCCTGTGCACCCAATCCCCTGCCCTGAGCCTCCTCCTGCACTCCACACCCCTCCTTCACCCCAACCCCCTGCCCTGAGCTCCCTGCTGCACACTGCACACACCAGACCCCTGCCCTGAGCCCCCTGCTGCACCCTGCACCCCAATCCCCTGAGCCCCCTCCTGCACTCCACACCCCTCCTGCACCCCAGCCCTCTGCCACACCCTGCACCCCTGTGCACCCCAACCCCCTGCCCTGAGCCTCTTGCCACACCCCATGCCCCTCCTGCACCCCAACCCCCTGCCCTGAGCCCCCTGCCGCACCCTGCACCCCAACCCCTGCCCTGAGCCCCCTCCTGCACTCCGCACCTCTCCTGCACCCCAACCCCCTTCCCTGAGCCCCCTCATGCACTCCACAGACCTCCTCTGCCCCAACCCCTTGCCCTGAGCCCCCTCCTGCACACTGCACCCCCTCCCACACCCCGCACTCCCTCCCGCACCCCAATCCCCTGCCCCAGCCCTGCATACAATTTCCCCACCCAGATGTGGCCCTCGGCCCAAAAAGTTTGCCCACCCCTGTCCTAGAGAAATAGCAGACTATAGACCACATGACTTTGTAGGCCTGTTAGGGAGGTGACACTGTTTGGTACAGTGGAGCATAGTCCCACAATCCTCTGCAATAACAAATAGAAGGAAAAATTACTTCCCTGAGCCAGATACATTCTAACCAGAAAATGGAAGGCCCTGGAACCTCCATCAGAACAAAAATGATTGAAACAGGTGCAAAACACAGCTGAACCAGAGAAAGCACTTTTAAAATTCTAGGACAGATAGACAAGACATATCATCCCCTCTAGTCTGCTATGCTGATGACATTGATTTAATTTGGCAGTTGGATAGATCCATAGTTTAAAAAACTATCACATCCACCTACAGATTTTATTGTTTCAAAAGAATGGGGAGGTGGGGAATCAACATCAATCAGCAATTCCTTGTAGTGTCAAGTATCAGAGGGGTAGCCGTGTTAGTCTGGATCTGTAAAAAGCAACAGAGAGTCCTGTGGTACCTTTAAGACTAACAGGTGTATTGGAGCATAAGCTTTCGTGGGTGAATGCCCACTTCGTCAGATGCATTCACCCACGAAAGCTTATGCTCCAATACATCTGTTAGTCTTAAATGTGCCACAGGACTCTCTGTTGCTTTCCTTGTAGTGGTTACTCATGTTGCTTTATAAAGTTAAGAACTGCATTGATAAAAATTATTCCAACAGTAAATTAAAATTCTCACCGCCACTTTCCCTCTCAACACCCACTGTCCTTTTCTGCTGGTGATGCAACCCCCTCCTCATTCACCTGACACACGACCGACTCCTCCATTCTCTTGACAGGCCTCCATGGCTATACAGGTCTTTCTGGTTGCACGCTTACCCGCGTAACTGCAGTCTCTGTCTCTAGTACCACCTCCATCTCTATGCCAGTTAGGCATATATCTACTCTATGGAATCCCACAAGCTCAGTGCTTCAGCATTCTGTTTTCTAACTTCTACCTCTCCTTTCTCTCTCAGTTTTTAACTGTAACTAGTGCTTTTAAGCAAATGATACACGGTATCTGAACATACCTTTCAATGGCTCCTCCTGTGCCACCCTCTCTACCTGTCTTGACTAAGTGAATTTGTGGGTTATTATTGGTCTCAGCTTCCTTCACCTAGAAGTCTCACAGACGGAACTATTTCCCTTGCGCAAGAGGAACCTCCTCAAATGTACTTTTGTCTCCCTCCTCGTCTCAGACCTCGAATAGCCTGATGCCTGCTCTTTCTGGGATTGTCCCAGTCACTGCCATGTTACCTGCTTTGAGTTTTCCCAGGTTTCACAGTCCTTGCTGCATAGGTCTCCATGAGGATACTGACAGCTGTTCACCTGCTGGGGGTTAGGATATCTTGATCCCAGATTTACATCCTTCGTGTTTATTCCCCAGATTCTCTCCACCCACATGTCCATTTCACACCTCTGTAGGGTGTGTTGGGTATAAGCAGACATGCTTCATTTACTGTGGGGTCACTGGAGTGCAGCCAGCTAGCTCTGCAGTACTCTGCCAGTACAGTCTCTAAGCTGACTGTTTTAACCATTCTCCTGCCCCTTTGGCAGTCCAATAGGTTTGTCCTAAGTTAGACCCTTTTCCGTCACATACACACTGCTTTCTTTGCTCATCCAGGGAGGCGGTTGGGATTTTGGATGCACCAGGTGCAGCTACTGGAACTGCTGGTTGGAGAAGCATTTGCTTGAGCCCGTTAATTAGCACAGTAACGGTGACCGTGCTCCATTAGCTAGCCCATGTGGTAGGATCCCCTCCCTATCCACCAGCCTTTTCCCTAATGAGATCTGGAAGAGGGACACTCACAAAACACTGCCTCAGAATAATATTCGGCTTTGTCCACGCCGGTAACGAGAGCTGACAGGATCACTACGTCCATTTCTCTTCTAATTAGCACACTTCCAGTTAGGCCTGAGCCAGCAGCCGGAGATAAGCGATCGGACAACCGTACCGAATCACAAACACAAAGAGGCCCATTCCCCATAATTAGGTGAGACAATCCCTCAGTCTTTTCTCGGCTGGAGCTTGCCGGTAAGACTCTCGCTGTTTTGGTAAGTCCCAGCAACACAAGTTACACGTCTCCCCAGGACACTAATAAGCCCCTAATTGTCTTCCGCTTCACACGGCTCTTACCCCAGGTCTGACTTGGGGAAATTCTCCTAACAAGCGACAGCCAGCACTCCTTGTGCCACAAACAGCAACAGGAGCTGTCTCTCGGGCAGTTACACTAGAAAGGGGAAATGTATGAGCAGTCAGAAAGCAGCCCAGCATCCGGGGCCAGTCAACTGCAGAACAGGGACCGAAGGGAAGAGGCCAGAATGGCTGGCATCAACTAAGTGTTGCTGGGGAAAAAGACTGTCCCCAGCCTGCCCACATCCTTCCCTCTTTCTTCTCCACTGCTCAGCCATCAATCCACCTTCCGTCTTGCCCTATCCCAATCATCAGCTTGCCTTCGCCCTTCTTGCCCCTCTCTCCTGCTGTCTGCTCCCTCATATTTGTGCAATAATCTCCTCAGAACACAAGGATCTGAAAACAAGCAGTTGCTTTTAGCTCATTCCAAAGCAGAGGCTGTTTTGCATGTTACCTTGGTTTTGGAGGTGAGGAGGGGGCAACAGTGAATTCTGACAAAATGGGGAAGCTGCAGAGATTTTGGCTTAAATAACCACAAAGATTCCCCTGTGGGGCTTTCCCTCTGTCTGATCATACTGCACCTAAAAGGAAATGCAGGACAGTGGTTGAAACAGGGTCTGCCAATAGAGCCAAGCAGCTGCATTTCTCCAGTGAGACAGAGACCCATGGTCTGCCATCAATATTCAAACTCAGAAGAAGCATGTAGAAAAGTAATTCCTAAACGAGACCCTGTCATTTCCAGTGAATTTACATAGGGACTTATGGCCTGGTTTTTAAAGATTAAGGCTGGCCAGAAAACAAAAAATCCTTTTTGTGAAACATTTCAAAATTTGTTTTCCGTCCAATGCCGAACAAAAACAAAACCCTGTCACAAGGGGGCGGGGGGAGAGGTGTGGGAGAGAGAGAGTCAGGTCCCTGCTCCAAATCAAGCAGAACAGAGCCTCCCTCTCTCTCTGGTTTTGATCTGAGAAACCTTCCTGACAAAACTGTCATCAAAACTGATGAGTCGCCACAAAATATTTCAATTTTTCACAAAATGGTATTTTTCAACAGAAACTGTTGTCAAAAATATTTCAATCAGCTCTATTAAAGATGCTCAGCACCTGCAGCTCCCATTGACTTCAATGTGACTTGTAGGGTACTCAGCACTTCTGAAAAATCAAGCCAAGTTGTACCTGATCAGACCACTGGTTTAATCCACTAGTCTTACGGTAGGGGGAGGGAATTTGGGGAGTAGGGAGGCAGGGGGAAAAGCGGTGGTAAATTAACCAATGCTGGCTATAGGAAATGGACAGGAGCAGATGATTAGCTAGAATGGCAATTGCGATTAGTTTATATATAATTATAAATAAATAAAAAATAGTAATGGCTAGTTAGAGGGGCAGCTGGAGATAGTTTATACAGGGAGGGGGAAACAAATAGAAACACCATGGACCTAACAAACCAAATATCCATTCTGATCCTGTTCACTTCACTGGTATCTTGTATCGCTCTGCTCCTCACTTTGTTTAGACTGTGAGCTCTTTGGAGCAGGGACTCTCTCATAGACTGATAGACTTTAAGGCCAGAATGGACCATCATGATCATCTAGTCTGACCTCCTGCACATCGCATGCCACAGAACCTCACCCACCCTCTCCTGTAATAGATCCATAACCTCTGGCTGAAGTCCTCAAATCATGGTTTAAAGACTTCAAATTACAGAGAATCCACTATTACTCTAGGTCAAGCCAGCAAGTGACCCTTGCCCCATGCTGCAGGGGAAGGTGAAAAACCCCCAGGGTCTCTACCAATCTGACCTGGGGGGAAATTCCTTCCCAACCCAAAATATGGCTATCAGTTAGACCCTAAACATGTGGGCAAGACCCACCAACCAGACACCTGGGAAAGGATTCTCTGTAGTAATTCAAGAGTCCTCCCCATCTAGTGTCCTATCTCTAGCCATTGGAGATATTTGCTAATAGCAGTCATGGATGGGACATATGTCATTGTGGGCAATCTCTTAATACCATCCTCTCTATAAACTTATCAAGCTCAGTCTTAAAACAAGTTAGGTTTTGTGCCCCCATTACTCCTCTTGGACGGCTGCTTCAGAGCTTTACTCCTCTAAAGGTTAGAAACCTTTGCCTAATATTTCAAGCCTAAATGTGTTGATGGCTTGTTTATATCCATTTGTTCTTGTGCCAACATTGGCCTTTAACTTAACTCCTCTCCCTCCATGGTGTTTAACCCTCTGATGTATTTATAGAGAGCAATCATATCCCCCCTTAGCCTTTGTTAGGATAAACAAGCGAAGCTCCTTAAGTCTCCTCTAGTAAGGCAGGTTCTCCATTCCTATTATCATTCTAATATCCCTTTTCTGTACCTGTTCCAGTTTGAACTAATCCTTCTGAAACAAAGGAGACCAAGGGTGCACACAGTATTCTAGATGAGGTCTCACCAGTGCCTTGTATAATGGCAATAACAATTTCCTATCTCTACTGGCAATACCTTGCCTGATGCAGCCTAGGGTTGCATTAACCTTTTTCATGGTCACATCACATTGACAGCTCATAGTCATCCTGTGATCAACCAATATGCCTAGGCCTTTCTCCTCCTCTGCCACTTCTAACTGATACATCCTCAGCTTATAGCAAAAATTCTTGTTATTAGTCCTTAAGTGCATGATGTTTCACTTTGCACTATTAAATTTCATCCCATTTCTATTACTCCAGCTTTCAAGGTCATCCAATCTTGTATGATATTCCAGTCCTCCTCTGTATTGGCAATACCTCCCAAATTTGTGTCATCCGCAAATTTTATTAGCGCACACCCACTTTTTGTATCAAGGTCATGAATGAAAATGTTAAGGATTGGTTTTGGGACGAATCTTATTTGAGGAACTCCACTAGTAATCTCCCTCCAGTCAGACAGTTCACCTTTCAGCATGACCTGTTGTAATCTCCCCTTTAACCACTTCCTTACCTGCCTTTTGATCCTCATATTAATTCCCATCTTCTCCCATTTAACTAATAATTTCCCATGTGGAAATCGATCAGATGCTTTACTGAACTCCAGGTAGATTATATCTACTGCATTTCCTTTGTCTAGAAAATCAGTTATCTTCTCAAAGGAAGGTTAGTCTGGCATGACTGACCTTTTGTGAAACCATCTTGTATTTTATCCCAATTACTATTTACTTCCATAGCTTTAACTACTCTCTCTTTCAAAATTTGTTCTAAGACCTTACATAAAATTGAGGTCAAACTAACAGGCCTGTAGTTTCCCAGATCACTCCCCTCACCCTTCTTAAATATAGGTACTGTATTTGCAATCATCTGGTCAAAGGGTATAACCCCATGGTTTACGATTTATGCTCAAATAAATGTGTTAGTCTCTAAGGTGCCGTAAGTACTCCTGTTCTTTTAATTAAAATCCTTGTTATTTATATTAAAATTTCACATGCCAGTTCCTTTAATATTCTTGGGTGGAGATTAGCAGGCCCCCCAATTTGGCCCCATTAAGCTGTTTGAGTTTGGCTTTCACCCAGATGTGGTAATTTTTACTTCCATATCCTTGTTCATATTAGCCACCCTGCCACTGCCCCCATGCTCCTCATTACCCTTAATAAAAACTAAAGCAAAGTATTCATTTAGGTATTGGGCCACACCTAGATTATTTTGATCTCCACCCCATCCTCAGTGTTTAATGGCTCCAGTTTTTTCCTTGTTTTCTTTCTCCTTGTATGGCTACAGAACCTTTAACTATTTTAATTTTCTTTGCTAGGTCCAATTCTGTTTGACTTTTGTCAGTTTTCACTTTTTCCCTATACTTTCTGACTTCCAAGAGGTAGCTTTCTTTGCTTCCATCCCTTCTTCCATTCTTTGTAGGCTTTCTGCTTTCTCTTACTAACCTGTTTGAGATGCTTGTTCATTCAGTTTGGTCTGCAATCCTTCCCTACAAATCTTTTCCTCTTGCCAGAAGCTGTGAATGGGCAATAGGGGATGGATCACTTGATGATTATCTGTTCTGTTCATTCCCTCTGGGGCACCTGGCATTAGCCACTGTTGGAAGACAGGATACTGGACTAGATGGACCTTTGGTCTGACCCAGTATGGCCATTCTTATGTTCTTATATTCTTGAGGTGCAAGCTTCAGATACTTTAAGTCAAAGTTGAATAAACTAATTACAAGTCTTCTCCACAATAAGATCCGTGATTCAGTCCATTCCACTTCCCTACTTATTTCCCTTAATTTTTTTAAGTTTCCCTTTTGAAATCAAGGACTCTAGTTGGAGACTATTTTTGTTTATCCTTCCATTTAATTTAAACTGAATTAACTCATCATCAAACCAAGGTTGTCCTCTACAACCAGTTCTTCTGTGAAGTCCCCACTACTTACCAATACTTCCCCAGCCTGTTATAGACTTCCTTGTGTGTCGCAGTGAGAATCTAGCCATATCATTTGTTTCCACATGAAGGACAATCGGTGGATTCTTTCATGCTCCCATTAGGATCCTTTTCAGCCTCACATCCCGTATCTTAATTCCCAGCAGATAGCACATCCTTCTGTTCTCCAGTTCAGCTCTGGTGGGAGGCCTGTCTGCTGTTCTTAGTAGGGAGTTTCCAGTCACACAGACCTGCTTCTTCCTGGGGTTGGCGTGATTATCTGGCCTCCCCTCTTCTATTCTTCCTGGACTCGTCTTCTTGTCTTCTGTTCTCACTTGCAATCTTCTGCAAGACAACTCTTATCCTCCTGGGGCTCTAAACTCTGGCTCTCTTCATGTAGGATTAGCTGCTCCTCTCTTCTACCATACTCTCCTATCTTCTGATATAGCCTGCCCTTCTCCCCTTCCTTTTCCAACTCAACAAACGTGTTCCTCAGCTCTGTTTTGCTATCACTAGCCAGTCTTTTCCTCTGCTGTCTCCTTGTAGTCACATGCTTCCCTTGGCCACTTTCTTCATCCAGTAGTCTACCCTCTCAGTTCTCTGGTCCAGATTGCATCTCTAAATCTTGTGGTTTTGTTTCAGTCTCCTCTCACCTTCCCTCCATCCTTGACTCCAATACCCTTCGAAAGTCTGCCACAGTTTCTAGCTGCATCTCCAAACCTCGGATCTTCTCTTCCATCAGATGTATTAGGCGGCACTTCACACAAATAGAGCACCTGTCAGATACCCTCTCCAGGATAACATACATCCTGCATCTTGCACATCCAGTCATCTTCATCATCTCTTCCATTCCTCGGGTTACTACCACTGCTGCAGATGTCACAGCCTTCCCTCCTAAACTCCTGTCAAGCAGGAAAACACACACACACACACACACACACACACACACACAAATACAAAATCACCACACATCCCCTCCCCAAATTCCCCTTACAAAGTCGCCTGTTTTTAGCTCTATTTGCTGCCTCCTGTGCCACCTTCTAAATGTTTGCATAGCACCTACCACACCTTGGGGTCCATTACAATATAAATAAATATTAATAGCAAGAATAACCCTGCCCTCAGAAGTAGCAAATACCTGATGCTTCAGAATAAGGTGTAAGACCCCAATAATGCACCTGGACAATTAGATAGTGCTATGTGTGTGTTTGGCGGTGGGGAGATTGGAGAATCCTAAGATTGCATTAACCCACATTAACACATAACTGCATAATTACTACAGTGATCCTGATTCACTATCCACAGTCAAGTCAAGTACTTCCTCTCTGCAGAGATCTTGTCAATAAAAAGGGTCTGAGGTCATTCATATTGCCCACTTCCTTGATCGGTGATTAATAAGGTGTTTCAGACTCTCTCTTCTTTTCCCTTGCCAAGCTGTCTGTAATAGGGACAGGCAGAGAATATACAAGACTTCACTGGTTAGTGATCTGTGTTCTAGGAGTCAACATGAAAGTCAGAGATCAACACCACAAACCTAACAAGGAAACAGCCATTCTGTGTGAGACTCAGCTGCCTGGGGTCAGCAGTTCTGCACAGAGGGTTGTGATGAACAAAGTCAAGTCTATCCACCAAAACTACTGATTTTTAATGAAGTAAAGAGCTTTCCTGCTGAGAATTGCAGTGGCAAATACTTATGTTATATGTAACTTGGTCATATTGCACATATGACAAAGAATATAGAGTGTGGGGTTATGCTATTAAAAGGTGTTTTTTTTTTAAATATTGAAAGCTGTGGTTGGGTTCATATTGCGATGGGAATCTTAGATTTTGAATTTCCTCATTTGTGTCCATTTTAGCATTAGACTTGTTTATAAGTAAGGCTAAGATTTTGTCACGATTATTTTTAGTAAAAGTCACAGACAGGTCAGGGGCCATAAACAAAAATTCATGGAAGCCGTAACCTGTCTGAGAATTTTGCTGCTGCGGCTCCATGGTTTCTCCCGCCATCCTGGTGGCTGGGAGCTGTGGAGTTCCCCCTCTACCCGTGGCAGCTGGAAGCTGCAGGGTGACCATATTTCCCAAAGAGAAAATGGGACACCCCCAGCTGCTCGCCTGAGGCATCCCCTTCCCCCTCCCCTGCACGAGGCTGTCGGCTGTCGCTGGAACCCTGAGGAGGGCCCCTGCATGAGGCTGTCACCTGTCTCTGGAACCTTGCAGGAGGCCCCCATTGCTGGAATTCTGCCAGGGCCCCACTGGCTGCCAGCTCCCGTCCTGCAGACCCTGGGGCTGAAGCAGAGAATGTCACAGAGGTCTCTGGAAGTCATGGATCCATGACCTCCGTGACATAAACATAGCCTTATTTATAAGAAATACAAAAGTTACTGAGGTATATGCATGCCTGGGCTCCCACAGTGACCTACAGGTGAGAATACCCTTACATCTCTAAAGTGCTTTTTATCTCAAAGGATCCTGAAGCCCCAGACCGGGCCATTAGGGTCCATGAAAACCTCAGCCATATGCTTTCCCTCACCTTGGTTTTCTGAGATCTAAAATATCAAGGCTAATTTCAGCTTTCATTTTTAAAAAGGTAGGGTGAAATTCTGGCCCTTCTGAATTCAATGGAAGTTTTGTCAATGAGGTCAGGATTTCACCTCTAGTCTTTAACTCTCTTCATTGCAGAGATAGCCTGGAATATGTAAAATAGGGACTAGTATGGAAAGTTTGGTGTGTGATGTTTCCTAAAAATCACAGATTATTCAAAGTTCTCCCTACAACCTCAAGCATTAGTGAGACTACTCAGGTGAAAAAGGGGTTTGCAGGATCAGACCCAGCTTTTTGTATTAAAAAAAAAACAAAACAAAAAACACCTGAAGAAATGTAAAGGATAAAACTCAGAAAATGGCAGTTTTCGGCTGCCCACAAATGTTCAAGACTAGGATTTCCATAGCAGTACATTCACTCAGTGAGTGCACTACAAGTTATTGTGAAGGTTCATGGCTCCAGCTCCAAGGGAAAGAAGTAAAACTGATCAGTGGCTATTAAACCAGCTTTGTAACTAACTGGTTCCTCAGAAGAGGGACACAAATTTCTAGGACAGCAAAGGAAAGCCCAAGCTCCTCATTAACTACTTATAAGAAACAAACTATTTATAAGCATTTTCTCATTTCAACAATTTAGCCTACACACATGCTTAGGAAGAGGTCAGTAAGTGTTGTATAGATAGATGACAAATGCTTCTCAAATATCCAGGAAGTGCTTGAGAAAGAGGTTTCTACTACAAACCTTTGGCCTTGATTTGTTTTTGGGTCCATCTGCCAATGAGCAGTAGGACTTTGTGATAGGGCGGCAGACTCTAACCCCCTAGAGGAAAGCTGGACTCTTCTGCTGAATTACCCTAGGTACTAGCACTAACACCCTATTTCAGATTCAGGGTACGTACTGTTCTATCATGCTGGCAAGTAGATCCAATTAGCTCAACCGTGATATAAGGGGTGTGTACGTGTCTCTTTGGGTTCAGAGGAGATTGTGGAAGGAAACTCTAAGAACATCCAGGTTCAAGGAGGAAGTTTGGGCTGAGATTTATACTGTTATTGTTTCAGTTACTCTAGGAAGTGGGTAACTTTGGTCATGCCTACACTGCAAAGGGCACAATGAACTCCACACTAGTTCTCTGCCAACATGCCAACAAGGAGTAATCGATGGCCAATAATAGAGAAAAGGTTACTCAAGTAGACAGTCATTCTTGGAATACTTGCGTATCCTACAGCATCCAGTCAGAACTCTCTAGGAAGCGATAGCCATTGGAGCTACATGACTGGCCCCTTATGGCACTTAATATTTAGCCCTAAGGATGTAAATGAGAGTGATTCCAAGCCTCCGTCACTTCGTTTCACTTTTTCAGAATCCTTAGCAAAGCAGAAGAGGATAGAGGGAGTTAAATGTAAATCAGAACAGACAATCTACATGAAGTAGAGTTACTGGTAAATAACCTCTCTTTCTCCTTTGAGTATGATCAATATGGATCCCAATTCTTGAGAGATTAAATAGCAGTAACAATCCTCAAAAAGTATGTGGGTTTGTGGAGCATTTATTAAAGATTTTGGAAGAGTATTGAACTTGGAATCCAACATAGGAGAGGAATGAAATCTTCAAGAATCAATAGCATGAAGAGTATTCTCCCAGAATCTCAACAGTGATTCCACTGGCTTCATAAGTACGAATTTCAAGTCCCTAGAAGGTGGTGGATCGCAAATGGATGGAAAGATATGGATCAATCCTTTCAAAAATCTAGAAGATAGTAAGCAGAGATGGCAGTCAATCGGATCTTAACAGAACTCAAGGATAACCCAGACTGTCTGAAATAGCCCCAAATTGGTCATTCTGAATACACCATAGATTGTAATAGAACTAGAAAAATACAAGCAAGACTCTTCTCCATTCCCTTGTATACATTCTTGTTGTTGAATGCTCCCTTCTCTCCAAGAAATTCTCTTAAAACTCTAGGGAATACTTAAATTCAGAGAGATTATTAACAGTCCAGTATTCATACTACCAGAATCCCAAATGAACCTGTGATAGCTTCTTGGAGAGGAAGTCTGAGAATAAAAACTGATTAATCCAAGTCAAAACTATCATTGCCTGAACCTTGTCCTGTCTAATTTTAGTAATGATACTCACAATGAGAGGCAGCAGGGGAAAGACAGGAATGCCTGAATCCAATGTATTATACTAGTTATTTGTACTATGGTAGCACCTAGGAGTCCCAGTCATGGATCAGGACTCCATTGTGCTAGGCACTTTTCAAATACTACCCCCGAGAGCTTACAGTTGAAGTAGAAGACAAAAGACAATGTGGATACAGACAGACAGAGACATGAGATGCACAAGGGAACAGCGAGACAATGCTGGTCAGCATGACAGGCAGTGTTTTCTGAAAACCAGTTGCCTAACTTAAGTTTTTGTAGGCACCATTCCAAAGGAGAGTCTTAAGTAGGATAATGGGGTGGCTTTGCAAATGTTTATGAGGAGCTCCTCCCACGAGTGAAGGTATGCATTGTTCACTGAAGTGCGGGCCTCTCGCTTCTAGATCAAAATTGAAGACTTCCCCCCTCCATTTGTGGCAATTTGTTAACAGCCCCATCTCGAGAAGATGACTGTTGAGTTTTTGAGGGACCAACTGTGTTGGGCACCGTACTGTTTGCTGAGGATGTCCACTGAACTTCTTGCTGAAATGCTGTCCTTTCCAGACAGATGAAGAACCAATGAGTGATCCAATATTGAGACATTTTGGCCAAACTAACTTATTTATGACACAGGCCTAACGTATGACAGCTACAGAACTCCTTCTTGGAGCAGATATCTACATTAAAATTATACTCCCATTTGGAGAAGAGGTGGTTAAGACATTTGATGCAGATTAGGAAATTTCTTAATCTAATTAATCAGGTATAAACATACAGTTCCTGTCCCTCATGAATGAAGTAGTAATAAAGGAAAATACTGGCAATGAGAGGTGGAATCTAGGAGCTATATACATGTACACCTCTACCCCGATATAACGCGACCAGATATAATACGAATTCGGATATAACGCAGTAAAGCAGTGCTCCGGGAGGAAAGGGGGGGGGGGCCTGTGCACTCCAGTGGATCAAAGCAAGTTCGATATAACGAGGTTTCACCTATAACGTGGTAAGATTTTTTGGCTCCCAAGGACAGTGTTATATTGGGGTAGAGGAGTATGTTGTGGAACTGTTCCAAAATTATACGCTTTGAAGTTGCACATAATTCCTCTCTCCCATTAACTCTGGCTCTTTCTATTCTTTTACCTAATGCATAGGAGCCCATGGATTCTCTGGAACAAGTATTTCTTTCAGCTACACAAATAGCACAGCACCTGATGCTTCTGTGTTGAAAGTTGAATAATTCTAGGGCTAGAGGACTAATAGAATGGGATTAATAAAATATTGACATTTAAAAGGCACAGTACATATGTGAAGACTTATTAGCTTTATTTCTGTGGATTTTAGACTAACATTTGAATGTACTGGGGAAGGTAAGACACATGACAATGCTCTATCAAGTAATAAGCAACAGAGAATCCTGTGGCACCTTTAAGACTAACAGATGTATTGGAGCATAAGCTTTCGTGGGTGAATGCCCACTTCGTCGGATGCAAGAAATGCATCCCTGGGATAATGACTATCCTGGGATAATGCAATCAAGTTTTGATTTTCCTTTCCCTCCTAATTCTGCCTTTATTCTTCCTTTTCTTCACTATTTTTGATATTTTTCATTATAAAATAAAAATCTCACACTCACACAGTTGAAGACATTTGCTGCTGCTCTATAACTGTCCCATAATTGTGAAGAACATCACAGCAGAAAGAAATGGAGTTTGTGAAGGCTGCTAAAAATTCTTAGTTCTTTTTGGCTGTTGCCACTTATTTACCAATGAGGAGGCAACGCCTGCTGGTCACAAACTGATATAGTGGGATGCAGAAAAGTGCCTTAATATTAAACTTTAATGGTGGAGAACCTGTTGCTAAGGAACATTTCCTAGGTGGTTGGTCACAGCTTCCACATTTCACAGGGCTGTTTCAAGAAAACTCATACCATTCTGTAAGCGCTGCACTGGTTTATTATAAGAACACAGAGCAACAGACAGACAGATTACAATCTTCTGGCTAACACACAAAAATACATGTAAATACTACCAATAAAAAAAAAAATCACTGATTCATCTCTATACATGACAAGTACACAACCAATAAATATCTTGAATCTAAAGCATATATCACATGCTGCCCCACAGCTAGAAGATAAGTACTGCTGCACAGGGTGAGGGTAAAAGAAAGGATTTTTTACATGCTATCGTACCAACTACTTGAAGTCTGAGATATTTTACCAGCCAGATCATAAAATAGGCATGCAGATTCGTGGCAAACTTCCGGGGTCTACCTCTATACTTCTCAGCTTCCCAAACACCTCATGCGTTGGAGTGGCAGACCTCCATAACAGGCAACAAAGGACCAAAATTCACAACAGTCACTTTTGGGCCACACATTCTATATATACAGAACACATCCAAACTAGACATACAAATGTTAATATTTTCCAACAAACATATACTTTAAATTAATACTTTCAAAGCTACATCTATGTCCATTCTGACCAGCAACTAAGCAAGTCCCTTTCCTGTCTCTGACTCCCCACTCTCAGTTTCTCTGCATCTCCTACTATCCTATTGCCCCTCCTTTCAAGAGATGCAGCTGCTTTGTTAAGTCTCAATTCTCCAAAGACAAGCATATGAGTACATCCCCACTGAGTTCAATCAGACTGCTCACATGCTCAAAGTTAAGCATTTGAGTAAGTCTTTGCAGAACAAGGTCTTAACTGTGCAAGCTTAGTGAAGAGGAGCTTTCCCAATTTAGCCTAGTTCTGATTTACAAAATGGAGGCACCCACAGACTGAAGATGGAAAGGCTTTAAAAATTTTAGTAAAAAATCAGAGGTCTGCTCCCAAGCAGAGATCTGCTCCTCACTAATGCACACGGGGCCTAAAAGCAGAGTCCACCCCAAGACAGAAGAATGGAATGCTTCAAGGACAGTCCATTAATATGATGATGTACAAGTACAGTTACGATTCAGTTCACACCTCACAGCCAATTGCAAATTGGAGAATGACTAAACTTAAAGGGCACACATGCTAAAATGTGTATGAAACTGTTTGAACAAAGAGAGAAAACTGCTCTTGGACCAACACGTTAGAACTATTTTTTAGCCCTGAGGAACGACCAGTTTGTTAACTCTAGAATACGTAATTTTACTGAGCAAAAGAAAACAGAGTGAAATAAGAGCTGTGTCAACCTTATAGAGAAAAATAAAATCTGAAAACACAAGACTGATACACAGCAGCATGTTCAAAGAGGAAAGGCACTAAAAGATACTCCAGTACCAGGTGGGCCTCAAGGCACTAAAAAGTACTCCAGGACCAGATGAATGAGACCCAATCTGAACAGGAGGATACTAGCTTATAGTACAATTCTCCCCTTAATGGGGTGCACATTCCACGTTTGCAGGTGAAGCAAGTTCCGGGGCTGCTGTTTTCTAATAATGTGGGAAAACATCAGAATTCTATTTTCAAATGTAAGCATGCAGATGCTGTTTATGAAGATTATCCCCACGGGGGCGTGAACAAGACAGTCGCTCCACCTTGAAGCTCTCTATAATTGAAAACATTATTGCCCTTCAACCCTGTGTCTTCCTCCAGTACCTCAGCCGGACTCTCACTGAGCTGGATTTGCAAAGTGGGCTGATAGATCTGTTTGTGTCCTGGCAGAAGTTCCCACAGGGATATTTTCTTTCATGATACAGTAATAGCCACCTTTTCTCATTCACTCCCTATGGTTCATCGGTCTAGGTTTAACAAGAGAACACACAAATGTTTAGCACTGAGATGGAGCTCCCTGTACACATAGCACCTGATGCAAGTATTTGTGGAATGAAGAGCAGAATAGTATAGACAGGAATGAAGGACTTCCCTTGATTGCAAGACATCCTCCTCTGAAGGATGTGAGTAATGTGAATCTAGTACACAGAACAAGTTCCGCCTGCCTTGTAAGCAGGGTATGATTGTGCAGATCCAAGACTAACCAATCCTAGAACTGTCAGTCTTCATCCAGAACCCTGCTTATAACCAGCACTGCAATGGTGCTTTCAGCATGTAAATTACACACATGGACTCACTATTCCTAAGGCAAGAGAGACACATGGAAGAGTCAATGCATTACCCAGAGGTACTGGCCAGCATCACAAAGACCCTGGTTTAATAGATGCCACCACTGAGAGCAACTGAGTGAGGCCACTGGGGATGTATTGCTTTGAATGGTTTATAGAAAGATTGCTGCATAACTTTGCCACAGCATGCTAGGATTGAGCTTTCCTGGCAATCGGGTGCCGAAAAGGTTGGATGAAGTCTCAGTGCTGATGGAACTACTGACAATCATTGTGAGCAATGTCTGGAATGCTGCTTGTCAGTAAGGAGAAGAGCTGTGGAAGCAGTAGAGAGGTTTGCTTCTGTCGTTCTAGAGCCAAGAGCTTTATCCTTCTCTTTAGGAAATCATAGTGTTCAGCTGGATCTGCAGTGAGGGGTGAGATGATCCAGACAGGGATATTTTTGCCAGAGTTCCAGTAACAGCAGCTACTTCTTGGGTTTCTCCAGGATGTTGAGGAACTTCCCTCGAGTCATTTCTCTAGCTGAAATCACAAGGGAAAAAAAGATTAATGTCAAACAAACAGAGCAGGATCATTTATAATAGTTAATCACAGGACAGAAATTCATTTAGAACTGTGCACTGGTGCTAACACATAGCTAAGAATTTTTTTAAATGAAAAGCTAAATCTGAACTGCACCTTGAATTCCTGACAGCCTGGAAACATAGGCCACACATTGGAAACTTCAAAGCTCAGCAATAATTCCCATGGCCTGTCTCATTACATACAATCTACACTTTCTATTCCTATTGTGGATAGCTTCATGATCATGCAAGATCTCCCTCTGTCTTTGCACTATCAATCTTTGAAAGGTGTAATCCGGAGCTCCATCGCTCTGTCTCAGGGCAATTGTTCCTGGATGCTAAAATCCATCAGAGATTATGGAGCTCTGTCTCTCTCCATTTCAGGATTACTGGTCCCTGGATACTTATGATCTTAAACAGAAATTAGACAGCATTTTCTCTCTCCCTTGGCAGTGTTACTCCCTGGATGCTGCAATATAATGGGGTTTATATTCCCTCAATGCAGTTCATCTATGGATGGTGTAATAAAGTAGAGTTTATAGAGCTTTGGTCTTCTCTCTTTGCATTGTCAGTTCCTAGATATTAAATACAGCAAGGCAAGGTTTATATGTCTCTCTCTCACTCTTGGCACCATCAATCTCTGGTTGCTGTATTACAGCAGAGTTTATACAGCCACTTTCCTGCACAAAACATTTCTGACTTGTGAGCCCATAGGCTCTGGCAGAGGCACCCTAATACAATCTTTGTCCCACAATCACAATACAAAATATAGACAGCATGATTAGTGATCGAGCCCTGGATAGACGGGTTTCCTCACCTTTTCAGCAATTTTAAATAAAGGCTTTAGTAAGCTTTGTGCTGGTGAAAGGTTCCTGACAGACAGCCCAGGGAACATGGAGTCCTTTATTCACCGAACAGGTACAGGAGCAGTACAAGTTTCCTACACCAAACCTGGAGAGCACCCTCAAGGGATGAGATGGGATTTTAGTTTTTATAAGGTCCATTCATAGTTCTTGACCTCTCTACTGAGAGGAACAGCAAAAGTGACAAATAACCCCTGTAGGAACTGAACTAAAACCTGACTCATTTCACATAAGCTACTAAACACCCATCATCAGGCAAAGACATTTGGTCACTACTCACCTGGCTGATTAGAACTCATGCCCTACTATTGAAAGGCCTCAGATGCCATCCTTAATTCCCTAAACTACCGATCTCTACTTCCCTACCTGAAGAAGCTGTGTCCAGTAGCTGGATGTTTCCGCTAAAACAGTCAACAGTGAAATAGCTAATGCTTGCAGATAAATTGGCATGATTAGGTTTCAGAGTCAACACCCTGTTGAAATGAATGGGACACATCTCAGCTATCAGAGCTTTTGTTTCAGGCTGCCTGCAGACTCAGGCAGACATTACTGCATCAGTGACACTGGTTCATGTTTTCAATCATGATGGCTAGAAATTTCTTTTTTTTAAATGTAAACATGGATTCTGGAGCACAATTCCAAGAAAAAGGATGAACTCTATGGCGGGTTCCATGGCTGAGGAATTGCAGAATACACAGGATCCTCCCATTATACTGAAGAACAGTCCTTTGTCTAAAGAACTGGACTGGGCTTCAGGAAATCTGGGATCTATTCCCAGCCCTGCCCTTGATTCATTTTGTGAGCCCAGGAAACCATTTACTCCTTTTGTTCCTCGATTTCCCCACCTGCAAAATGGGTGTAATAATAAAAATATCTCTCTGCCTCCCAAGGTGTTAATATCAATAAAGTGCTCTGAGACTCCCGGATGGAAGGAGCTGGAGAAGGGCAGCAGGTGGTTTGAATTTTTTGGTTCAGAACTATATTGTTATAAACAAACCAAGAATATGATTAATAAAAATGTGAGTTTTCTAGAGGTTTCAGTTTGAAACAGACTCCTCAATGCAAACAGCTCCCTGACACTGCCATGCTTCACACTATTTAACAGAGCAGCGCTGTAAAATGCTATTGTGGAGAAAGCACAAAATCCAGCTACAGCATTCTCAGCTGATAGAGTGGCAAGATTTCCTAAAAATCAGACCCATATAGGAGATATACACATGTATGACAATTCCGTTCCCCCAAAGAGGGTTGCACCCTATAAATCAAGCAGTGAGCATAGACTCCGTCGTCTGTGCTCTGAGTGAAATTACTGTGGGTTGGGGGTTGCTCCAGAGCACGTGCCCTCCTGTTCACTTGTCATCGGAGATGTTAACATTTCTGATTAATTCACAGACCTCTCATTTTATTCTTCATTCCTTTATCCTTGCTATCCTACTCTGCTGTAGCTTAAGATTCTTACCGACCTGCTACAATAATCACCGCCCGCTCTCCCCCCCGCCCAACCTGGTGAAATTGTTTAGTGATGCCAACCGCGCTTTTAATTTGCAAGACATCAGACACAGAGGTAATTTATACCAACATCTGTTCATTTCTGACTTCTGAAACAAACTCGCACATGCTGCTACAAAATCCCATTAGGAGCAGGAGGCAGCCTTCTGCTATTCTGTATTTCTCTTCTCCACACACGGGCTGTGTCAGGGCTCTATTTTTAAAGGTATGACACCAAACTAAGAGAGGGCCCCACATGTTTGTATATGTATAGAGATTGCTATGAAATACATCCCCATAATGCAAACAAATCCCAGCCAAACTATAAAGGCAAGTTTACACAAATATTTATAATCTTGTTTTCCCTGCTCTGCCTGACTGTCTGATCTTCCCAAGAATCACAGGTCAGTGTATTGCTGGTAAACACAGGACAGATCCAGATTACAGGGTTCTGCATTCAAATGTCTTCGCTATTCCTTCCTTGGTCCCTTTTTAAAATCTGCTTTGGAGTCTTTCCTGAACATGAGTGTTCCATAAAAAAGTCTGCAATATTAAAAGTGCTCCGTCTACCCAGCTCCTGGTTAAACAAATTCTTTATGATGGGAATAGCATTTCCAGGTGGGCATCTTGGAGTCGTTTGGGTTTCTGTAGAAGCTGGAGAATGAAGAAACCACCTCTATGTTATAAAAGTGATTGCAGTCAAAGAGAAAGACCGTAAAACCTATCTTAAGCAACTGCCCAAGGGAACAGCAGAAGCCAGTTGCCTAGTAGACAGAGGTGGTGGATCTTTTAATTAAAAGGCTGGACAAAAAACGTACTGGAAGCCTTTGGGATCATTTAAAATGGTTGCTTAAACCAGGCACTTGTCTAATGGAGGTGGGGTCTTAGCGCAGGTTTCATTGTACCAGCAAACAGACACCACAGAGTCTGTGCAGCATAAAATAGAAACATGAATCTCCATGTCAAGTCACAATTTACAACTCTTCCTATGCTGTGCATCTATCACTACAATAGAAAATCAACAATGGATACGATCGCAATAGCCTGGTTACAAATTAATCTCCTCAGTTAGGTGGGGAAGGGGGGGTGGGTATTGAAGACCACAGAAAAACACCTTTTAAAGATATCAGCCTGGGTTACAATAAAAGTCGAGTGCTTAAACAGATCCTCCATTTCCTCAGACTGCATAAAACACTGGCATCAGACTGCTGTAAATAATGGGGACCCCTGACCCAGGAATTAAATTTTCTGCCTTGGAAGAGGTGGATCTCAGAGCATGTATTGGACAGGAGAGGTCAGGGTGGAAAAGGGAAGCTGTGATTTCCACTTGCTCAGAGGGTGGAGTTAGGTTTAATATAATCTCTTCTTTAGAACTTCAATCCCTCAATCCTGCATTTAGCCTTGTTGCCTTGTGCTCCTGTTCTACTACAACTGTCCCCAAACTGCCTCCTGCAGTAAATTTTGTGGCTGCTGGCTGAAAAGATTCAGTGGTACAGATTGATTTCTTACAAGTGAGGAGATGAGGGATTACCAAAAGCAGCCCTGGCTAACAAGATTGGGTGCAGAATCTCCTGCTAGAGCAGCCCACTCTGCCAGCACTTTGCATCCTTTCACTATGACATATGGATTTCATTACACAAAGATTTTCCTGATTTTA
Source organism: Trachemys scripta elegans (assembly GCF_013100865.1). NCBI lineage: Eukaryota > Metazoa > Chordata > Testudines > Emydidae > Trachemys > Trachemys scripta. The sequence goes on from NC_048301.1 coordinate 43,143,028, forward strand.
ACTTTGAGGCGATTACATTGGAAACTCAGAGCCATCTTTACATCTGTAGCAATTTAAAGGTTAAGTAACTTTTTAATCAAATGACAAAAACTCATAATGTTTTGCCTCCAATCCAAAATGAAAACTGCTGCTCCGGATGTTCCTTCTAGTGACAATTTAATTAGAAAAGAACACTCTGCTGGAGATGGGGGTCCATTCTCATTGGTCCCCAACATCTCATAAACAGCCTTCTCATGTATATGACAACACAATACAAACTGTCATAAGGTCTGGATAGCCAGGAAATAATGGAGGATTACTGCAGTAAAACCAGTAATGAAAACAGTGTCTTACACTTATATAAGCAACTTTCACCCAGAAGGATCCCAAAGTGATATACATACACACACACCACTCTATTATACCCATACACAAATATACCCACACACGATTACACATAAACAATGCATGTGGGGATATCTTTGCAACAGAATAATGTGACAAATTGCATTTATCACGAACCTTTGGCCATTACACCTGCCCTCTGCTCACTAATCCATCTCTTCTGGGACTTATTCTAGCATTCCAAGCCTATGAGCAGCTTCAAACTGCAGACATTTAAAAATGCAATCAACCTGACAAAGAAACATTTCCTCCTTTCTCCCCCAAATTCACTTCTCAAAATTACACTGGACTAAAAAATAGGACAGGCTCAGCCCTGGACGAGTAACAGCTAAATTCAAATATTTTGCTACTTTTCAGGTTTGGAAACTGACTTTCTCTCCTATGAAAGCGGAGATTTTCTCACCTTCCCAATGAGGAACACAGAAATTGGTTTTAGACCTGAAAGATCCTGAGATATCAGACTTTGAATATTTGCTATTTTAGACAAATTTTAAAGATTTTAAAAATGTATCTGTTGTAGTTTTCCCTCTTCCTCTGAGTCCTGTACAGCTGGACTTCTGGTAATTAAAGAACCTGGCCTTACAGATTTTAAAAAGTCCAAATTAAGTTTTTTTTTAAATATTTCTGAATTATTTCTAGAATAGTTTTTCTTTAGATCACATCACACTATCATATATTCTAATTCTGCCACATATTTAAATATTTTATTATCCCTCCTTCCTCAGCCCCTTCCTGGTTGGTTTCTCATACATGTTGCCCTGATCTAATTCATTTCATATCATCTTCCACCACAGTTGCTTTTAAAACATTCCCCATTTCCTAAGGTCATTTTTTCCTCCAGGTGCCCATCTTGTAGCCAGTTTTCCAGTTAAATAATCGTGCTTTGTTTAGATTACCAGCCAACACCAGGAAACTAATAAAAGACATGGTGCTTGACTATAGAACTACTATATCACTCAGGGATGGCAAAACCAAAGTACTTTCCCTTGACTATAAATACGAAGAACGGCCAGGGGAACTGTCCAAGGCTGGGAGAAGCCTACCTTGGGGAGGGAGGGAGGGAGAGAGAGAGAGAGTCGGGCAGCAGGAGGTGATTTTTATCTTATTTGCCAAGAAGGTCTGTTGTAATAGGGATGACTTCTCTTGGACTGAGCAGACTGCATTAGGGCAGGAAGACACAAACACATTCTTGGTATAACACACGGAGGGCCCTGGGAGAGCTCACTCATGAGCAATGGGTAGGATTCTTACTTGCCTTAGCCCTGGTCTACACTAAGAGGGCTAGGTCGAATTTAGCCGTGGTAGGTCGATTTTATAAGCAATGCGTCTACACAACCACCCAGTTCCGTTGACCTAAGGGGCTCTTAAAATCAGGGCTGGCTCCAGGGTTTTGACCGCCCCGAGCAGCCAAAACAAACAAACAAAAAAGCCGCGATCGCGATCTAAAAAAAGCCACGATCGTGATCTGCGGCGGCAATTCGGCAGGAGGTCCTTCACTCCCAGGCGGAGTGAGGGACTGTCCGCCGAATTGCTGCCGAATACCTGGACCTGCCGCCCTTCTCCGGAGTGGCTGCCCCAAGCACCTGCTTGAGAAGCTGGTGCCTGGAGCTGGCCCTGCTTAAAATTGACTGCTGTACTCCTCCCTGGCGAGGGGAGTAGCGCTAAAATCAACCTTGATGGGTCGAATTTGGGGTACTGCAGACGCAATTCGACAGTATTGGCCACCGGGAGCTATCCCAGAGTGCTCCAATGTGACTGCTCTGGACAGCACTTTCAACTCTGATGCACTAGCCAGGTACACAGGAAAAGCCCCAGGAAATTTTGAATTTAATTTCCTGTTTGGTCAGAGTGGCGAGCTCAGCAGCACAGGTGACCATGCAGTCCCAGAATCGCAAAGGAGTTCCAGCATGGACCGAACAGGAGACACTGGATCTGACTGCTGTATGGGGAGAAGAATCTGTGCAGGCAGAACTCTGATCAAAAAGAAGAAATGCTAATATATGCACCAAAATCGCACAGGGCATGGTGGAGAGAGGCTACAACAGGGACACACAACAGTGCCGCGTGAAAGTTAAGGAGCTCAGGCAAGCCAACCAAAAGACAAAGGAGGCAAATGGTTGCTCCGGGTCAGAGCCCCATACATGCCGCTTCTATGATCAGCTGCATGGCATTCTAGGGGGGGACCCTACCTCTACCCCACCACTGTCCGTGGACACCTGCAAGGGGGGAGTCTCACGTAACAGGGAGGAGGATTTTGTGGATGAGGAAGAGGAGGAGGATGTGCAGCAGGCAAGCAGAGAATCCGTTCTCCCTGGCAGCCAGGACCTTTTCATCACCCTGGAGCCAATACCCTCCCAAGGCGGGTTTCTGGACCCTGAAGATGGAGAAGGCACCTCTGGTGAGTGCACATTTGTCACTACACTACAGGGTTTAAAAGCAATTGGGTTTAATGTTTGATTTGCCCTGAAGACTTGGGATGCATTCGCGGCCAGTACAGCTACTGGAAAAGTCTGTTAACGTGTCTGGGGATGGAGTGGGAATCCTCCAGGGACATCCCCATGAAGCTCTCCTGGAGGCACTCTGAAAGCCTTTGCATAAGATTTCTGGGGAGGGCTGCCTTATTTCGTTCTCCATGGTAGTCTGAAATCATTGCAGCACAAAGCATGGCAGTGAACGGTCCTGGGTTTTGATTGCATTCAAGCAACATTCGGTCTATATCTTTCTGTGTTAGCCTCAGGAGAGTGATATTATTCATGGTCACCTGGTTGAAATAGGGGAATTTTTGTAAGGGAACAGTAAAAGGACCCCGTTCATGCTGGGCTGTTTGCGCTTGGCTAAGAGGGATCATCCCTGAGAATAGCCACGCGGTGGGGGGAGGGGTGAAGGGATCATCCCAGAGAATAACCACACGGTGGGGTGGGGGGAGGGGTGTGCTGCACATCCACCTGAAAACCACAGCCCCTCCTTTTAAATGGCAAACCCAACTGGCATTGCTTGCTATGGGAAAGGAGGGCGCTGCAGTTTGAAACCATTCCCACATGTTATGAAAACGGAAGAAGCCAACCCCGCGTACCGTTTGGCTTATCATGGCTGCCTGGAAACCAAATTCTGTTGCCCAGCCGTGTGTGACATGTCACCATACCAGCAGGCGCTCAATATAAAAGGCAAAATGCGATCATATACCTAAAGCACATGTGCTATCTGCTGTGAATTGTTTGATTCACTGTGAAAGAGTCTCCCTTTTGTTCTCAGAAATGTATCTTAAATTCCACTTTCCCTTTTTATCTCACCGCAGGTCCAAATGTTTCTATGCTCCCCCTATCATCTCCGTCCCAGAGGTTATCGCAGATTAGAAAGCGAAAAAAACCACACTCGTATTAACATGTTTTCGAGGTCATGCAGTCCTCCTGCACTGATAGGGCACAGCTGAATGCATGGAGGCATACAGTGACAGAAACCAGAAAAGCATAGTGAGTACGATGAGAAGAGGCAGGAGGCGATGCTGAGGCTAAAGGGGGAGCAAACGGACATGCTCAGTCATTTAGTGGAGCTGCAGGAAAGGCAACAAGAGCATAGCCACCACTGCATCCACTGTATAGCCACCTGCCTTCCTCCCCAAGTTCCATATCCTCCTCACCCAGATGCCCAAGAACGCGGGGGGGGGGAGGTTCTGGGCACCCAGCCACTCCACTCCAGAGGATGGCCCAAGCAACAGAAGGCTGTCATTCAAACTGTTTTGATTTGTAGTGTGGCTGCAATAAGCAATGTGGCCTTGTCCTTCCCTCCTCCCTCACCCCACCCGGGCTATGTTGTCAGTTATCTCACTTTTTTTTAATTAATAAAGAATGCATGGTTTCAAAACAATGGTGACTTTATTTCCTTTGCCAGCTGTGATCAAAGAGGGGAGGGTGGTTGGCTTACAGGGAATTAAAATCAACAAAGGGTGCAGGTTAGCATCAAGAAGAAACACATACAAACTGTCACACCGTAGTCTGGCCAGTCATGAAACTGGTTTTCAAAGCCTCTCTGATGCGCAGTGCACCTAGCTGTGCTCTTCTAATCGCCCTGGTGTCTGGCTGCTCAAAATCGGCCGCCAGGCGATTTGCCTCAACCTCCCACCCCGCCATAAACGTCTCCCCCTTGCTCTCACAGATATTATGGAGCACACAGCAAGCAGCAATAACAATGGGAATATTGGTTGCGTTGAGGTCTAACCTAGTCAGCAGACAGCGCCAGCGAGCTTTTAAACATCCAAAGGCACATTCTACCACCGTTCTGCACTTGCTCAGCCTATAGTTGAACTGCTCCTAACTACCGTCCAGGCTGCCTGATATGGCTTCATGAGCCATGGAAGCAAGGGGTAGGCTGGGTCTCCAAGGATAACTATTGGCATTTCAACATCCCCAACAGTAATTTTCTGATCTGGGAAGTGTCACAGAGTCCCCGGGCGATGCTCTGGAACTGCTCCCCACAAAGCCAGTCAGGACTTTGGGGAGCCTCCTCTCCCATGGAGCAGACTGTCTTCAAGACAAGAAGCTCACACGGCTTCACTTCCTGGGTCTGACCTTGGAGCATTCAGCATATGCCCCTCCGTGAGCTTCCCACAGCGAGTCCGCCCAGGCGGGGTCCTGGGGAAGCCAAAGGGTCCTGCATGCACCCCCAACTTCGCAGTCAGATGTGACTCTCAGCCAGCCAGTAAAACAGAGGTTTATTAGATGACAGGAACACGGTCTAAAACAGAGCTCGTAGGTACAGAGAACGGGATCCCTCAGCCGGGTCCATTCTGGGGCCCAGCGAGCCAGACACCCACGTCTGCACTCACTCCTCATCCCCAACCAGCTCCCAACTGAAACCCCCTCCAGCCCCTCCTTTCAGGCCTTTGTCTCTTTCCTGGGCCAGGAGGTCGCCTGATCTCTTTGTTCACCTTTAGCTATTCCCTTGCAGGGGGGAAGGGCCCTGGCCATTTGTTGCTAGGAGACAGATTGTTGGCCATTTATGCACACTGGAGACTTAAGAAATGCATATGGGAAACTGAGGCACCCACACAGTATTCAGAGGAAACATTAAGAACAGTTCCACTTCGTCACAGGAAGTAAGTCCCTTCTTGTAGCTGTTCAAACAGCCCAGAGCTCCTAAAGATGGGAGCATCATGCACCTTTCCCAGCCATCCCACGTTGATGTCGGTGAAATGTCCTTGTGATCTACCAGTGCTTGCAGCACCATTGAGAAGTACCACTTGTGGTTTACGTACTGGTTGGCAAGGTGGTCCGGTGCCAAGATAGGGATATGCATTCTGTCTATTGCCCCACCAGTTAGGGAACCCCATTGCAACAAAGCCATCCTCTATGACCTGCACATTTCCCAGAGTCACTATCCTTGCTAGCAGAAGGTTAGTGATTGCCTTGGCTACTTGGATCACAGCAGCCCCCACAGTAGATTTGCCCACTCCAAATTGATTCCCGACTGACCGGTAGCAGTCAGGCGTTGCAAGCTTCCACAGAGCTATCACCACTCGCTTCTCAACTGTCAGGGCAGCTCTCATCTTGGTATTCCTGCGCTTCAGGGTGGGGGTAAGCAACTCACAAAGTTCCAGGAAAGTGGCCTTATGCATGTGAAAGTTTCACAGCCACTGGGAATCATCCCATACCTGCAACACTATGCGGTCCCACCAGTCTGTGCTTGTTTGCCGGGCCCAGAATCGGCGTTCCACTGTATCAACCTGCCCCACTGCCGCCATGATGTCCCAATTGCTACATCCCGTGCTTTCAGGAACATCTGTGTCCATGTCCTCCTCACAATCGTCCTCGTGCTGGCGGCTCCTAACCAGGTTCTGCACATACTGCAGGATAACATGCGAGGTATTTACTATGCAACAAGTCAGAAGAGAATCAGAATAAGAGGCTATGGGTCAGGACTCTTGGTCTTTTCTTAAAACATGAAACCCCACTGTGACATCCTTCCTTCTGGTTCTGACCATGTGAGCACTACATTGTGACTGATAAATGATCTGAGAGTGATGGATCAAAACTGTCCATACAGGTACTGCTGCACCTATCCCTTGTTTTTAAGTGATAGGTGCACTTAGGGGTCATGAAGTGCTGAAGACTTGACTCCCTGGGTCAGGTTGGGTGCACATGACCGCTCCTAGTTGGTTATGGGAGACCTTCAGCTGATGGTGGGCAATTACTGGAGGTGACCAAATACCACATATAATAATTTAACTCAACACATTTAGCCTCCCTTACAATCTCCTTGTGATTTCCTCACAAAGGTACTTGTACAATAATTTATCTCTGTGGACTGACTGCCAAGCATTTACATCCTTTCCATTTCCCCACTGGCTCCCCTCCCTACCCTGCCTACTCAAGAGCACAACATTTCTAGATTCCAGACTCACATCAAGCTGCAGAGATGAATGTTCAAGGAACTTCAAACATATAAGAATTTGGGCAGTGTTGGCTCACATACAGACAGCCAATGCCAGACCAGGTATAAACCCGCAGTGAGGGGCAGTGACGTCCCAGCCCAGGCCCAGAGAGCCACTAAGATCTAGTTCCAGGTCAAAAACATGAGGAGCGTATAGTTATTTTGTTTCAAGTGACCTAAATAGTAAGATGAATCTCCTACAGCACCTCCCATTTCAGGAGCTGGCAGCAGTCAGCATCCTATGAGGGTGAAGGCCTGATCCCCTTGACCCTCAGAGCAAGGAAAGAGTTACATCTCCTCTCCATGAAGCCAATAAAAACCTCTCTTGATTATAATTTAGATAAGAGCCACTGGATTGAATAATAATGTCTGAAACTCCCCTGGCTGTTTCACCTTGAGACGTCCATCACTGGGTTAAACATGATGCTAATTGCATTTGGATTGATTAATTTCTCTCACTCCTGTCTATTCGAATAATGCTTAACAAAATAATCACAGCACCCAGAGCCAAATCTTCTTCGTCAAAGGAATGAAGCCATCAGAACCAGCAGAGATGAAAGAAATGAAGATGACCCGTAATTACTGCTACGGTGATATCATTACCATATTATAGAAAATGAGTGTATGGGGGGGGAAGAGCGGGGGGCCTACGATTATTATTTATTTTTTAATGGAACCTTACATCCCAAGAATACAAATCTGACACAGTGGAGCATATAGAAATGCAGAACTGAAAAAATATAAATCCTGTGCATTCAATTGCAAAATACAGTGAACACTGAGGCTCTAGATATATCATCAAGTGTCCTGTGAGCTGGTGTTATTCACATCACTATTTTTTTCATTCCAGTAACACTTTGTATATGACTAGCAGATTTAAGATATCTATCTCCCTACAGAAATCCTCAGACATCCACAGTAGCACTTACCCTTAATCCTGACACTAACAATGATATTGTTTTAATATCATTACAGGTGATCTTGTTCCAAAGCCTGGCATTCAGTTTTTAAACTGTAAAATCCAGCTCTGCATCCAAAGGAAAGCTTCTCTGCTAGAGACAGTTATTCTTAAATGGTAATTCCTCATTGAAACAGGATGTTAATTCAGTGGCCAGCCAGACTAGAAAAATGACTTAAAATTGTTCATTATTGTGGTTCCATACAGGTATCAAATGTATCTAGTCCGGAAGAATTTAAACTAGGATTAAAAAAAAAATTTTTTCCAGCCAAAAGAAAGCCCTTCTGCTCTGTTTATTCTTCAAAATACACGCCCCAAACCCCACTCATTTGAGAAACAAATAGCTTGGCAACTGTATAAGATCTTCAAACACCTGTGCTCTACAATTCTAATTGTGGTTTATCCAGTTCACTTCTCTCAGTGCTGGTTATGTCTGTCCCTAGTCTCTGACTGAAGACACAAAATACACAACCAACAGCTTAAAACATTTATTCTGGAGTAAAGCCAAGGTCAAACACACACACAAATTTCACATGCCAAAAAAAAAATCAAGACCTGAGACAAGGATCTGAATCATGAAGCTAATTAAATACAGAAAAATGATGTTCAAATCATTTTTAAAAATGAAGAAACAGAAAGAAACAGAAACTCAATACATACATCTGATATTAAACTAGTATTAAACCCATTTCAGCATGAAAGGTGAGGATTTTCCCACCCCCTAAGTGCTTGTGAGAAGTGCTAGATTGATCTCAGTGAGCCTAAGCTCCTCAAGTTATCTTCAGATTAGTTACAGGATGGACAGGCTTTCTCCAACAGATGTGCCTCACCCCTGACCTCTAGGGCAGTGACGTGCTTCCAACATTTTAACAAGGGGATCTCTCAACGTTTTTCCACCTCAGTCTGTTACAAAACATTCCCTGAGGAAAGTACCCTCTTCACTCCCACCCCTCTTGTGCAAAATATCCATCTGTTCCACAGGTCCCCCACAAAACCTATCAATCTTTCCACACACACCCCCAATCCACCAATGCATCCATCCTCAACCGCTGGGCCCAGTAATAATTGACCTACCATGCTTCCCCCACCCCATGGAAGCTCCTCTAAGTGGTGGCTTCCCTACCTAACAACCTTTGGTGGAAGCAGTGAGAGCAAACAGATTGTACTGAGGCCTCTGGCTGTGGGATGGTTGAGTGGGGAGTGGGTCCCCACTGGTAGTGGGCTGAGGGAGTGCGTAGTTGCAGGGAAAAGGATCCTTTTCGGTTTTTGAGGTGAGCAAGCATCCCCTGGAGGAAGCTGGTGTGTGCACGTGGGAGATTGGGTAGAAGGGTTCTACACTAGCTGATGTGTAATGTTGGAGAGGGACCCTAGCTTGTGTGAGGTAGGGTGGGGTAGTAGGTGTCTACTGGCTGATGGTGAGGAAGGGCTCTCTCAAAGTAACAGCTCTTCAAAGTCCAACCTGAGGCTAGCCAGGCCTTGGATAATTCTGAGCACAGGAGCCAGTGAGAGCAAAGAGATTAGAGTTGTCAGGGTAGAGAGTATTACATATTCACAGTACAGTAACTGAAAAATATTGTGTAGTGATTATGTAAATCTATAGACTCTGACTGGCTAATAATGGCTGTCAGACAGCCAGAATATAGGGATACAAACTGTATGGTTATGCAAGTCAGGACACCCACAATCAGAGTGCAGGGAAATGCATTAAAAACTCTTTATGGTTATGGGTCAGGAACTATACAGCATCCTTGCCCTCTGAATGGCTGAGACGACTCCCTTTGAGTAGGATGTGTAATAGCTTGACATTTATATTTACTAACGAAAGATGAGTTGTGAGATGGGTTTGAATTGTTTAATTTAAATTCCGTTGACAAGGACTGTAAGAAGAGGGGCCTAGGTGAAGGAAGGGAATGCTCCAATATTCTAAATTTATTTGCCCAAAGTTATGTGTTCACCTACTTTCTAGAACTGTAACTTGAAATTTAACATTTGTATAATATTTCCTACATTACAGGTGCAATGTGAGGTTAATGTCTGTAAAGTGTTATGAGGTCCTCAGAAGGCAGACTGTATATACATGCAAAGTGCGTATATATATATATATCTATCTATCTTTCTTTTAAAATAATACTTTGCATGTATATACAGTCTGCCTTCTGAGGACCTCATAATACTTTACAGACATTAACCTCACATTGCACCTGTAATGTAGGAAATTATATATATATAAAAAAAAATGACCTCTTAATCCATTTAAAAAAAAATCCAGATGTTAGATTTTTCCTTAACATACAGTCTAATCCTCAAGAACCCTTGTTGGAACAACAATTTTCAGTGGAGGAGATAAACGTAATCCCAGACGCCATAATGAATTAGCAAAGATTAAAGACCTGTTCGGGAAAAGAAGAGTTGATTCTTATCAGTGAACTGTACTATTTGCTTTAAACCGGAAAGAAACAGAAGGTCCCGTTTCCCAATCAGTAAAACAATGATACAGTACAAAAAATCCTAACTGGGCTACTGCAATTTGAACTGTGCCCTAATTAGTGTTTTCCAAGTAGTATTCTACATGCAAAAGTACCAGCACCTGATTCATATCCAGTATTCCAGGGCTAGGGCCAGGGATTTCCTCCTAGCAAGAGTCAGGAACTATGGAACTGTAATAGGGCAGGAGCACAAGGACCCAAGCTGCAGACCACCACCTCAGCTGCAGGAGGAAGAACAGCAGCTTTACAACCAGCTGGACACCACTGATGTTGGAAGAGTCTTCCTTCTTTACTATGAACTATGGATTTCTTTCCTCTTTGCTGACTGGCTGTTAGCTCCACCTTCTTCCCACGCCTCTTCCTCACAGTGGTTGCCAGCCTCACTTTCCCTGTCCTCCATGATCCTTTCTGCTCATGTGCCATTAGCCTCCCTGGACTGAAGAAATGTTACAATTCCGAAGAGGGTTTGAGGAGGAAAGATAAACAATTTTGCCACACTGAATCCAAGCAGGTACTAGACACCTGGGAACAGACACATCTATTTAGGGAATTCACATGGCTCCCATAACATCTGAACCCTGTTGGAGATACAGTCAAGGATACAAATTAACAGAGGAAGAGGTAGATTAGGAGAAGTCAAAAATCAGGACTTGAAGAGTGAGTAAGTGTGTGTGTGTGTTTTCTCCCTAAATGGGTTCAGGTATACTCATGAGTAAGCCACATTAAGGCATACCCACAATAGATACATGCCTAGGGCCCTGGCCCCCAGACACATATGATGACATCAAAATCACCTCTTCCATAAAAGGAAATCTTAAAAACATAATGTGAGTGTAACCGATGCAATGATGTCAGCCTGAGTCTGCAGGGATGAACAGCAGACAATTAGAAGCAGGGGAGAAAGCACGTGGCCCAGACCCATTACGAGAGCAGACCATACCCCACTGCTTTGGATGGCTGGGATGAAAGATAGATTAGCTAGTTTGGGGTTGCTGATGCCCCACTGAACCCTGTGGGGCGGATTCCCTGGGTGGGGAAAAGGGGAAGGCTCAGATACACTTTGGGTTCTGCTTCTCCACGCTGGCCTTCTGACTTCACAGGTCAAATTGCGAGGGGGTGGAGGTGAGGGAGGGAAAGAGGACTGGTGTCTGCCAATCACCATTAGTTTATGGCACCAAACTCAGACTCCACTCACAGTAGACTGCACAGATCTATGGGCCTCCCTCTCTTTTCTTCGGACTTGTCTTTGCTAGTATATTAATTCAAGTCCTGTCCACACAGAAAACCCCTTAACTCAAGCGTGGTGGTGCTTTTAACTGGAGTTAGCTGACCCATAAGAGGTATAGGCTACAGCATGAGATAGCACAATTCATTAGCTGCTAACATGACTACTCCTGCAGCATGGACAAAGGCTAAGGGTACATCTATACTACCCGCCGGATCGGCGGGTAGTGTTCAATGTATCGGGGATTGATTTATCACGTCTAGCCAAGACGCGATAAATTGATCCCCGAATTGACACCTGTACTCCACCTCGGCAGGAGGAGTGGCGATCGACTCGCCACCATGAGAACGGCCAGGTAAGTCGAACTAAGATACTTCAACTTCAGCTACGCGAATAGCGTAGCTGAAGTTGCATATCCTAGTGTAGCCCAGGCCTAAGTGTCACTCGAGTGATGATAATTGCCCAATACCTTCCCAGAATTTCACCATCTGTCCAAAAAGGACAGACATTCTCTCACAATTCAGTGAGAGTGGCTAAGCTTACTTCAGTTGCAAAGAACCCTGGGACACGTTCCCAGAAGTCTTACTGCCACCAGTGTGAACACAGCAGCTGCAGTGTTATTTCACTGTGTGACTACCCTCTCTCAAACTAGGCTAACTTAAGAGAAGTAACTTGAGTGTAGGTCATTACAGAGTTAATTCAAGTTACCATGCTTTGGTAAAAGTGAACGTGCCCCGTTGTCACACTTCTCTGAGGTGCTGTTTCAGAGGTCTCCGTAGATTCAGGCAGACAACACTGCATCTGTTTATACTGACTTCACATTTACAAAGTTTTCTCCCAAGGACTAGCAACTTAGCCTTTACTGGGGGCGGGGGGAAGGGGAGGAGAGAGAGAGATTCTGCAGAACAATATGTCAGCCATAAAAAAGTGCTGAGTTACTGACCCAGTCCAATTTGAGCCCTGCTCAAAGTAGAGACAATAGCTGAACTGTGAGAATGGATGAATGTGGCCCAGGGATATAGCAGAGAAGAGAGAAGCCAAAGACAGTATGCTGAAAGAGAATGATGGGAAAGGAGAAATGCTGACACTAACTGAAGAAAAGCCAGGAGTACAGAATTGAGAAATATAAGGAGGAAGAGAGAATACAACAGGAAGGAGCACTAGAACCATGCAGTCTCTTAAGATCTACACCAGTGATCTCCAAACTTATTTGATTGCGCACCCCTAACAGTAAAAACTTTTTGAGCATGCACCTCCTGCCATGCCGAAGCAAAAAAAAAAAAAAGGACTCCCGCCTGAATTGCCGAAGAAAAAAAAAGCGCACCCCCAAGGATCCTCTTGCACACCCCCTGGGGTGCACGCACCCCACTTTGGAGACCACTGATCTACAGGACACTCCCCAGTTTCCACGACTGGTCCCAGACTCCAGGTCAGGTTTACAAAAGATGGTCAATTTCCAGGCTTGGAGAGACTGGAGGTGGGGACTGCAAAAGAAAGGCTCACCATAATGGCTCAGAACTACTGAGTGGCAGGTTATCAGCAGAGAAGTAACACCTAATTGGCTGGGGAATGCTAGGGGGTGGAGCCTCTACTGAAAGCCTGCCTCTTTGTAGCTCTCAACTAATAAGTTGACACCTCCCTTTCCAGACCCCACACCTCTAGCTTCCTGAAACCTGGAAATTGACCATAATTGCTAACTGCCCCCTCACCCCACTTCAGAATCCTGTTAGAGCTCCAGCCCTTTGATCGGCCAGACACCCAGATCGGGGGGTACTCCCTGTTGGCTTTGCTTCTTCTCGGTCTCTCCTGCTCCCTCACAATCTCTTCCCTCATGTCTCACCTGTTCCATAGGTCTGCTGCTCAAGCTACTGTCCATTACACCTGCCCACTATGGAGGACAGATATAGCTGCCTCCTCTGGCCCACTATGGAGGACAGATATAGCTGCCTCCTCTGGCCCACGTCACCCAATCCATTGCACCCACCACTTGGAGGGGCAGAAGAAAAGTGTTGCAGAGGAGTAGCTCCAGACAGACTTACGGGTCTGAGAGACTCTAATGAGAAAGGGACAATGTAGAGAAAGATGTGACAAATAATAGGAGGAAAGACAGGGTTAATAAAGGAAAAAGGAATACATTTTGCACAAATTTAAGGTCAGAGTTCTCTTTTTAAATTAACTTTAGACTCCCCCTCCTGCTACTCCAAACTCCGCCCTGGGTGCTACACCTGGGCTGCCCTGCTCAATGCTACTTCCTAACCCCTCACCCCAACCTTCTTCATCCCCATCCCACACCCTCATCGACACTTCTTCAGTTCACCTCCAACGGTCCCCTATTTTTCCACTTTTAAAGCCTGGTACCCACAAGAGTCCCTGCACCAGGTGCACCACTAGAGGGAGAAGAAGGAACTCACGGTCCCCCTACATGTCCTTTCACATCCTCATGAGTCTATGGAAACTGTACACATTTCTTTTGTGCTTTAAGAACACTCAATTTATTCAGGTAAACCAGAAGCTAAGCATAGAACTATCTGAGGCAACACAGAGACTATCTGTTGAAAAGCCAAATGACAGCTTGGCCTGCTACCCGGAAACATCCGTCACCCAGCCCTTTTCTGCTGGGATTTGTGTTGAATGACGTTCACTGCAGGTTAATAATTAGTTTTTAGCATAAGAGTCTAGTGTAGTAGTCCTCTTCCCAGGAGAGGGAAACAGGCTGAGCGATTTTTAGATTATATGCTCTGATAAGACACAGGCTCCTGACTCCCTATGTGCTTGTGCCATACAAGCCACCTGCTCTATAGAGCTGCCACTGGGGACACCCTGGAAAAGGTTTAATAATAGTGTGCTCCCTGGAGATGTTACTCAAAAACCTGAGCTGAATTTACATCCTATATCACAAAGTAAAATTTTGTGTACAAAATCCTATCAACAGAATCTAAGGCAATCCCTCAAAAAGAGTGATACTCTACGTTACAGAAATGTGATTTCATATTAAATGAGAATTTGCCATGCTTGCAGTAACAAGAACATGATGGAACATAGGAACTGATAGACCGGATCAGATCAGTGATCCAGCTAGTCTGGCATCCTGTCTCTGTCAGTAGCTAGTATCAGAAGCTTCAGAGAACGATGCAAGAAACTCCATAGTGAACAATTATGAAAAAACCTTCCCATAGAGAAAGATGCTCTCACCCCTCAGGAATGGTTAGTTTACACCCTGCAGCATGAGGTTTTATATCCCTCCTAAAAATACTTAATTCTAATGTAACTATGGATGTTATTATCCATGATAGTGTCTGAACCTTTTTTGAATCCTGCTAAATTCTTGGCCTCCATGATACTGTGGCAGTGAATACTACAGGTTAACAATGCACAGTGTTAAAAAAAAAATTGCTTTTATCAGTTTTAGCCTGATTGCCTTTCAGTTTCACTGAATCTCCCTTCTTTTTAGGGCTGAGAAAGAGTCAGTAAGTACTCTCAATTGATCTTCTCTACACTGGTCTCTATTTTATATACCTGTATCATGTCCCCTCTCAAATCTAACCAATCCCCATTTTTTCAATCTCTCCTCATACAGAAGTCTCCTGATTTATAAGCAACAGACCGTCTAGGAATGAAAAATGCACTTTTTAAGACTATCTTCAGAAATTATTACAATGCTAAAGACTCTTCCAGAAGTGACCTTGTGCAACCTGAGTTATCCTATCTGTAAAATGGGGAGAATCATACTTGCTTTCCTTCTGGTGAATGGTTGTGAGGCCAATAAAAATGGTTGCAAAGTGCTGAGAATTAAGGCCAATCTGAGGAAGAGTGGGATTCCGATCACGGTTTCTTGTCTCCCAACCTGGTGCCTACTTCAGGCCAGAGAGTATTTATGTAGAGTGGAGGAAGAGTCATCATTCTCCCTGTATCCTGCAGGGAGCTACAGAATCATGTGGGTATTCTGAAACACTCCAGCAGGCTCACCACAGCTTAGGGGTACATGGAAAGCCGGGTAGTGCAGCAGGAGCTGGAACACTGCCAGAGCGTTTACCAATTGTGCAAACAGTTTTCACAAATGCTGATTTTTTGTGGCTAACAACTGCCAAATCTGGACACATTTTTCAAGAGGAGTCTGATTTGAGGACACTCTTCATGCCAAATTTCAACTTCTTACTCAAAACAAACAAACAAACAAAAAAAAAACCCCCACAAGCATAATAATAGGCAATGTTAATAGAGATGTTGCTACCAGTCCAGCTTATTTAATAAGATTACCCTTTACACAGATCCTTGTGGCGCCCCGTTCTAGACACCTTCTCCCTGACTCAGCTCATATCATCGCAGTTATTTCTGATGTTGCCAAACTTATCAAAACGAGTCTTCCTTGAGGAAGAAAGTCCATGTCAAATTTAAGTTTAATTAATAGCTTTGTTTGATTATCAATGCACTATAAAATTTTTCGTAAAAAACATGTTCATACATAACTCTAAATAACGACAGCAGAAGATATTATTTGCTACTTGCTGGTAAGGAGCCCAACAGTGTTCTCAGAGCTGTACAAGAGACAAAACATTAAAGAGAGTTCCTGCCCCAAAGACCTAATAATCCATAAAACAAAAAACAGGAGGCCCAGAAGAGAGCACTAACTTAGGGTACAACTACAGTACAGATGCTACAGTTGTGCCGCTGTAGCACTGGAATATAGACATTTGCTACAGTGAAGAGATGGGGTTTCCTGACAATGTAGTGACCTCCCCAAGAGGCAATAGCTAGGTCAAAGGAAGAATTCTTCAGTCGATTAGTGGTATCTACACTGGGGCTTAGGTCAGCTAGAGTATGTCACACAGAAAAATTCACATCCCCGAGCAAAGCAGCTAGGTAAACCTAAGTTGTAGGTGTAGACCAGGCCTTAGATTCCTTTTTCCTCCTCTCTTTATCTAGCATGTTGGCATTAGAAGGACACTCAATGTGGGTGTTTGTGGGATTTGCAGAAGTAGTGAGTCTTTTGAAAGGATATGAATGAGGAGAGGGTAAGGGTCTGACATGCTATGATGGGGTCAAGATTAGCAATAGTAGTGAAGTAAAAGGAGGCATGATAAAGAGACAAGCTCTCTTTAGATTCTATTCTGTTCAGGTTTTAGTACCATACCCATCACTGAGTCATGAGCACCTTCCATGGAGACAGAGTTTTATGGGACCTCAAAGGCAAGGATGAGACATTTACACTGAGTAAGGTGAGCAAAGAGCCAGTTAAGGTATTCAAAAGAGGAGAATTACATGGTTGTATTGATGGGTGCGGAATGTCACCTAAACTGTTGTGATTGACAGGAGGAGGCAACATGGGTATCAGAAAGGCTGCGGAGAAAGTGCAATAACCAGGATGGGAAACTGAAGATATGAACAAGTGTTTTAACTGCTGGGACAGAAAGAAAGGTTCCACGTTTCAATATGCTGGGTAGGAAGAAATGGCAGCATTTGGTCATAGCCTGGATGTATCTGAACTAGAAAAATAAATCCCCTCTGTGCTATCATCAACCATGTAATATTTCAGTCCCAAAAGTATATAATAGTCTTAATACCAAAACTGAAATCAGGGCTTCAGGTGGGAGCATCCAATTCAACCTCAGCCAAAGTGTTGTTACCCTTTGGGTATTGCTGCTCTTGGGTGTTTTGGCCTATATTCCTTCGAAGAGCAGGAAACCTAACTTCCTTCATCAGTCAGTTTCCCACCTGGGTTGTTTGCTTGTGTCAAGAGTTCTCTGAAAGGACCCATCTGAGAGCAGGGCTTATTCAGATGTTCCTTTATATTCTGTGTGAACTAAGGGCTTGTCTACATGGTGCAGCAATGCACAGTATGGGGGTGTGATTTCTCAAGCACACTAAATGGTCTGTGTAGACCATGATGGCGCACACTAAAAGGTCCCTAGTATGCTTTAACATATTGCTATTTGAAATAGTACTACAGTAAAGCGCATTAGGGAACTCTAGTGCACACCAGCACGGTCTACATGGACCAATTAGTGCACAACACATTAGTACTCTTCAGAAGTCACACTTCATAGTGCACATTACCCCACCATGTGGACAAGCCCTAAACTATCCACCGTCACACCTGATTCTTGGGAGTAGGAGAATACAAACAGCACTACAAACTTTTGGAGAATCTGACCACTCTACTAGAGGGAAAGAATCTGAAGACTTATTTTGATGGATGCAACAACTTCTATGGCTATGGAGGCAGTGTGGTCTAGTGGACCGGGCATCAATGACCTGCCATGTAACCTTATGTAAGTAACTTCCCTTCTCCATGCCTGAGTTTCCCCATTGAGGATATATACAGCAGAAGCGCTGTGAAGTGGTTTGAGACTGACAGAAGAAAAGCACCATGAAATAGCTAAGTATTATTATTTTTTAATATTGGGCTCAGACACACACAAATGACTAGGATCTTTTCCCAGTCATTCCAAGGACTTAGGCAAAGAGTCTGAAGAGTCTTCTGGCACCCTCAGTATCAGCACAGTTACTGAAGGAAGGCCAGTCAAAGGAACCTGAGTCCCCAAGGCATCCTCCATGAAGACGACTCAACAGAGATCATTTGTCAGGACAAGAAGTCCCAAATCCTGATCTCTTGCCCCATCTGCCATGTCAGAGGGAGACTAATGGCCAGACAAAATCCAAATAGAAAAACAAGAAAAATACTTATGATCTTACTACTAGAGAAAAGCCTTAAACTAAATATTGTGTGCTAGCTATCCCAGCACACCTATCGACACATTACCTGCAGTACCATAGAGCCTAGGCCCCCTCATGTTGGAGTAGGCCCGAACTACACTAAGCACTGTACAAACACAGAACAAAAAGACAGTCCCTAACCAAAAGAGCTTACAACAGATGGATGCAGACAGACTGACAAGGGAGTACAAGGGAACAATGAGACAATACTGGTCAGCACGGTAGGCAGTATCAGCACACCAGCAGCCTAATGATTGTTACGTTTTTTGTAGGTCTCACACAAAGGAGAATTTTGAAGGAGGATAATGAGATAGCTTTGGGGATGTTCACAGGGAGCGAGTCCCAACACAAGAGGCAGCATAGGAGAAAGCATGAAGGTGCCTATTTGAAAATTTAGCAGGTGGGTGATGGAGGTTGGCATCATGGGTCAACTGGAGGCAGGAGTCAACCTCTTGATAGTGAAGAGAGATGACAGGGAGGGTGGGGGATAGGACGTGAAAGGCCTCAAAATGAAGACAAGTAGCTTATGTTTGATGCAATAAGAGAAGAGGGAGCCAGTGGGGGGATACAGCATATTTTTTAATTTAAATGTAACTTTTTTCTTGCAGGCTACATGGCAGGAGTGAGGGTTTAGAAGGGCGTTTAAGGACACTTTCCACAGCTTACCTGAATCAAGCTGCTTGGGAACAATAAGATACTTCAGCTTTTATTTATGTTCAATGATTTCATTAACTCATTGTTTATATTACTCCTGTATATTCAGCAATGTACTTCCAGGTAATTAGAGGCAATTTCATAAACAGGAGAGGAAAATGCAGCAGAACCGGGGAAGTATAAGAACCCTTTATTTTCATAGCTTTGTTGCCATGACTGGTTATCATTTGACTTAGATCACTGTCCTTATGCGTTAATTAGAGGAAGTGGCATTCATCCTAAACAATCTAACATCCCCCTTCCACATATGACCCACATACACTGGATTTGCAAATGCACCAGTTGCTACTGCCTGGAGAAAGCTGCAGCCATTTCTGGGAGTATGACACAAGGTCTGAGCTGGTGACCACTGTGTCACCACTCACAAGGAAGAGTTTAAATTATGCTCTCTTCAGTGCCAAACTTAGTGAAAGCTCAGCATCCATATCATTGCTTATTTGCCCACATGGCACATAAATACCAAGATGATCAGCAACTTAGAAATACCTTAGATAGGCAAATAGACAGACAATGTAATGTCAGGAAATAGAGGCTTGCTAACAGGGCTGTCCAAGTACTGGGTATATCTAGGATTTGTGGCATTTAAAGAAATGTTATGAAATCCAGAAAGCAGAGATTTTGCCAGTCAGACACAGTAAAGCCAGTGTTACATTCCTTGCTCATTAATCCATGCAGGTGCCAGTTTTTACCTTCCACACTAGGTGGGGACTCTCTAAAATCCCTGTCTGCATTAAGAAGTGATCTGCAACCATGCACCAAAGAAACAGGAAAAACGTGGCCTGCAAGAGTTAAGGCACTGCTTAGCTGTAAGAAGAAAGAATAGTGGGGGTGCATTTTCAATGCCATCTGCTGGATAAAATGGACAATTTCAGTTATGGTTAGTGGGAGCTGCATTTCTTATTACCTCCCAACAGCAACAAATCTCTTCTCCATATTACGTCCTGATGTGGAGACCAAAGGTATGTGTTTAACTACTTACTAAGCAGCTACTCCCCAGCACTACCACTGTGGCCAGAAAAGCAAACAAGCAGAGTCAATTTAATCCTTGATGAGGAGTAAGGGGGAGGGTGTTGGTTCTTACTCAGCTACAATAAAATTTGATGCAACTCTCCTGCATTACCTGCTAGCTTTGAATTCATGTTAGTAATCACAAACTTTACTTCTCTGATTAATAGCATATGGTGCAGGTGCAAGGAATCCAGCACCCTGAAGAAGTACCTTCAATTAAATTTGACAGGAAGAGCATTGATGTCTTGGTGTGAAACCCAGTGTTGGCTATGGTCCGTCCTGGAAGCACTATGACATTGGAGTCAGCATGTAGTTCTGTGTACACAGGTTTACTGGCAAGGCCATCAGAATGGGAAAATATATCCATGTTATGTAAAAAAAATAATTTGAGTAGGAAGGTCCATAGATCATCGCAATGATCTACTGCCTGCAGCACGCAGCTAGTGGGCAGAACCAGACACAAGAAGAGGGAAGGACCATCATCCTGAAGAGCCCACCAGTTATAGATGACGTCTATAGCTAAGAGTGATAATCACAGAACAAGTCAGATAAGGTAATACCACAGAAGTCTGGGACAAACATTTGTTACTACAGAGCCAATGAAAAGGTCGTTTCTTGCTGAAAACAACAAAACAGCATGTTAATGTTTTCCGTGAGTTATTATATCCCCAGGTGGGTCAGATCTGAAAGCCACATTCACTAAAGCATGGCATTATCATTTGTAGAATCCAGTAAACGTACACAAAAGATCATGTTGCTGCTTTATGCATTTCCTCATAAGTAAATGTACCTTTCCCTTTGTGATGTTGTCATCACTCAAACAGTGAGCTCTACCTTCTCAGTATGCTTCTAAGATTGTCCATTGAATCCTCCTGTACTGTCTTGCCTCGATATGATGGCTAGTAAAGAATAGGTCAGGTCTGAGGATTTCCAGAAGAACTTTGTGTGCTGGATATATATGTTGAGGACTCTATAAACATCCAGAAAATGTCATTTCCATTCTAAAGGATGTGTGGATTTGGGCAGAGAGAGGAGAAAGTGCTCTCAATGAAAGTGAGTTGATCGTAGGCATAAGACAGGATCTATCCTGAGGACCACTTAATTGGCCCAAGAGGTGCAGCAACTGGATTGCACCGACTGGGTTCCCAGGACAGAAATCCTTCTTGATGACATGATCGCTAGAAGTCATTACATTGTTTTTTCTAAAAGAGAGATTCTTCTCTTCAATGCTTAAAGAGAGGTTCTGCGAGAGCATTCAGATCCAGCTTGAGATCCATGCTTGAGCCCTGTGTACTTTTGGCAGGCTTGTAAATGTTGCAACTATAAGCATCTTTTGATGTCTGGAAATCCTCTTCTTGCCTGCTGACTGAAGGATTCTGGATGCAGCAGCTACTTCAGAAGAAAGGATACTGGATTAGATGGACCTTTGGTCAGACCTGGTATGGCCATTCTTATGTACTTAAAATTGAACAGTACACATTGACAAACCCACATTTACACCATCATGTGAGAACTCTAGGATAGCCAATGGATGCAAGAGACAGAGAAACTCCTTTCAACTTACATCAATGTGGGAAACCTTGGGCATACTAGGGTATATGCCATGCTGGCAGACTAGAGACCAGCAAAGGTTTGATCACACTGATAGAGTACCCCTTTTTCAAACATGTCTCAAAAGCCAAGCCACTAATTTTAGTTTCCTTGGATCCAGCAGGTAGATCAGTCTGTGGGAGAAATGACTCTCTCAGAGGGAAGGGATATTGGTTGCTATACTGAAGAGATTTGACAACCTTGTCTAATAAAGGATGATTAGGATTATCTGTCCGTCTTGATCTTCCAAAATAGCCTGGAAATTAGAAATTTTGGAGGAAAAAAACATGTAAGAGGATATTGGGTCACATCTGGGAGAGAGCATCTATGTCTATTGTCTCCATTTTGTTGAATCTATAAAATAAATCCAGCGATGACATCCTTAGGGTCTTGGTCAAATGAAGAAAGATCCTGGATATAGAGCCTGCTCTGCCTGGTCTATCAATAAGATTAAGATTTTGTCATAGTTATTTTTAGTAAAACTTAGAGACAGATCACGGGCAATATACAAAAATTCATGGAAGCCTGTGGCCTGTCTGTGATTTTTACTAAAAATAGCAGGTGGGGCTGGGGGAGTAGGAATGATAGCTCTGGAGCCTCCAGCACCCCCGGTGGCTCCAGAGCCATGAGGCTCATGCCGCCTTGGGCTGAAGCTGAAGAAAATGTCACAGAGGTCTCTGAAAGTCATGGAATCTGTGACCTCCGTGACAAAATCTTATTCTTATCGATCAGAAACTAGCTCAGCCAGTCTGCTATAGAGTTAATTTTCTTATGTGCCAGGTGCATAGAAATTAAATATTCCTTTCTGCCCAAGATATCAGAAGAGTGCTTCCTTCTACAGGGAAGACGATTTGGACTGTCTCTGCTTGCTAACATAGGCCATGGTTCAGGTATTGCCAGTCATGCACAGAATCCCTCTGTAAGGGAGAGAAGGTAGTACAGCTTGAAGGGTGCAGTGGATTGCTCCTAATACTAGCCAATTGTTGCTGAGTTTTTTTTAAGTCCTGTCCTCTGAATAAGCTCCTACAGCCTGGTGTCAGAAGTGAGGACTAGCTGAGCAGGTCCCACTATTGGATGGCCACTGGTAAATCTGCAAAGTCTTGTCCACCAAAATGACTGGACAACTATCAGCAGAATTTCTACTGTTGAAGAGTGAAACCCAGTGGATAATGGGAGTAATAGGAGGAAGGTCTGGAGGGGTCTCAAGATGCTTTGACCACTGAAGGATGTTGATGAGAGACCATCTGTGATAGGGTATACAAACCCCCACACTTGGCAACCAGGGGTTAAGGAACTGCTCTGGGCTCAGCCAGTCCTGCCCTGCCACACCTGTAGGAAATGCTCCAACTGGAGGAGGAATAAAAATGGCAGGGGAGCAGCTCATTTGGTGGCAGACCAGGGAAGAGAGCAGACCTGCTACCCATAGCTCCAGCAGAGAAGTGTTGAGGGAAAGGCAGAATCTCTCCCCACAACAATGGTCCAAAGGTCCCTCCCTGAGGGAAGGAAGAGCCAGCTATAGAGAGTCTGAGAGGGAAGCATTCCCCTCTTCCTTTCATATGGACTGAGTTTTGTTAATTCCCCTTTCTTTTGTTTGGACTGCCCCCCCCGCAGAGGAAAGCCTTAGGACTGACATGGCCCAGGAGGGTGGGCGATACTGCAGAAGGAGGCAGTTGCAACCTGAGAGAGGAGGAGAGCTACCCCAGCTACACTCAGCCGCCAGAAGGTGCCTTATGGTTAGTGGACATCATTCATGCCTCCTAGACTAAGATGGCAACTTTGGGACAATCACAGGGGGGGTGATCGGAAATGGCCCATGGAGGGCAGCCTTAAGCAGCCCCTGGCTGTCAGAGCACTGATAGCCCTCAAAGGGCCCTGGGTCAGAGCCTTGTGGAGCGGGAGGGCCCGGGCTCCTGTACCAACAACCTAACTACAAGTCATGGGCCTAAGCCCCAATCACTAGGTGATGCTACTCTACCAACCAATAACTAGGAAAGGACCATCACAGCATTTCACCGAAAACATCCGTTAGGGCTTGCAACAATGAGGAGGGAAGGATGGTGGCTGATAGAGCTACTTCTTGAAGCCTGGATTGTCTCTCCTGGGAGAAAAATACTCTCTGATGGATTGTGTCACAGTTCCTAAAAGGAGAATATCCTGAGCTTGTTGTAGTTGGCTCTCATCCCAATTTATCAAAACATGATACATGGCAATACTGGACATCTCCCTTGATACATTTCCAATTAGCACTAGTCTAGACTAGGAAAAGGTAAATGGGGACCTCTTCCTATCCAAGGACTGCAAAGGTCTACAAGAAACTTGGTAAATACCATTAGATCCAACACAAGACCAAAAGGCAGGTAGAACCCACAATGGGAAGAAACCACCACTAGTAGCTCTTCCTCTGCCTGCACCTCTGGGGGTCCTGGCCAAAGGGGCATCCAGATCTTGGGGGCTTCTACCCAGGTCCTGGCCTTGACTTGCTGGGAATGCAGTCTGCATGCGCCAGCTGACAAAAGTTGGCGAATCACCCCTTGTGAGAGGTGTCTGTTGGTGGAGTCTATCAGAAAGCAGGTATGAGATTCAGGAGGAGCTGGTTCATCTAAGTAGCGTCTGAGAGCATGAGGACTCCATTGACAGGATACATATAAAGAAGTCTGGCATGGACGGTGCTAGCCAACTAGAGAAAAATATAGTGGCACCAGAGGAAGAAGCAGAATTGGCTGCTCTTCAGGGAGGAGACGGCTGCTGGCCACTCTGGGCAGCAGAAAGTGCTCTACCCCCCGCCCAAGTCCCCCGTCCATCAAGGTCAACAACCGACTGCCAGTACAGTATTGCTGTACTGGCAGTCGGAAGGGAGGAACAGACCCCAATGGCCGAGGAACAGGAGCCACATGCTCCCAAGACTGGGAGGGTCACAGCCACTGCACCCAAGAAAAGACAATGTAGGGTGGGGGTGGTCATGGACTCCTTTCTGAGGGGGACAGAGGTATCCATTTGCTGATCTGATGTCCTGTGAGGTACACTGCCTGCCCGGAGCCCGCATCTGTGAAGTCACAGAAAAGTTGTCATGACTCATCCATTTCTCTCTGCTTATGCACTACTCTATGCTGCTCATCCACATGGGCACTCATGATACTGCCACGTATAACCCTGAGCAGACCAGCAGTGACTACTGAGCTCTGGGAGCAAGGGTGAAGGAGTGGGGGTGCAGGTAGTGTTCTCAACCATCCTCCTGGTTTTGGGTAAAGGCCCAGACAGAGGGACACGTCTTGAAGATGATAGCATGGCTGCACAGATGATAGCAATGGGAGGGCTTTGGCTTCCTTGATCATGGGATGCTGTTACAGGAAGGATGACTGTTGGGAAGAGAAGGGGTCCACCTGACTAAGAAGGAGAAGAGCATTTTTGGACACTGACCCGCCAACCTAGTGCAGAGGGCTTTAACCTGGCTCAAAGGGGGAAAGTGACAAAAGCCCACAGGTAGGTATAAATAAAGGTGACCTTAACAGAAGGCTAGGTGTTGGGAGGAAATGGAAAAGTACAACAGGTCATAGAAGCAAAAAAAAAAGAGAACAGTGGGGAAATCTTACGTCTATATATAAACACAAGGAGTATGGGGAATAAACAGGAAGAACTTGAAGTATTAGTACATAAGCTAAATTATGACTTAACTCGCTCCACTAAGTTTTGATGGGATAAATCTCATTGCTGGAATATTGGTATAGAGGAGTACAGCTTGTTCAGGAAGAACAGGCAGGATAAAAAGGAGGTGGTGTTGCATTATACATCAAGAATGTATACAACTTGTTGTGAGGTCCAGAAGGAGGTGAGAGGCAGACCAGTTGAAAGTCTCTGGATGAAGATAAAGGTGGGGTGAGGCAGGGTGGCGAAGGAAGGAGTGACCTTATGGCAGGGGTGATAACCTGCCAAATCCAGAGGAGGAGGTGGATGAGGCATTTCTAGAACAAACAACAGAAATATCCAAAACACAAGATCTAGTAGCAAAGGGAGACTTTAACTACCCACACATCTCTGTTGGAAAAGTAATACAGCAAAACAAAAGATGTCCAATAAGTTCTTGGAATGTTCTGGGGATAACTTCTCGTTTTAGAAGGGGGAGGAAGTAACCAGGGAGGCAGCCATTTTAGACTTCATTCTGACTAACTGGAAGAAATTGGTTGTGAATTTGAAGGTGGAAGGTAATTTGAGTGAAAGTGATCATGACATGATAGATTTCATAATTCTAATGAAAGGAAGGAGTAAAAGCAGCAGAATAAGGACTTATAAAAAAGCTGGTTTAACAAACTCAGAACTGGTAGGTAAGGTCCCATAAGAAGAAAAACTAAGAAAAAAAGAGTTCAGAAGAGCAGTTTCTCAAAGAGACAATATTAAAAGGCATAAAACCAAACTATTCTGATGCTTAGGAAAGACAGGAAGAATGGTAAGAGGCCAATATAGCTGCATTAGGAGCTCCTTAATCACCTGCTCTGACACGGCGCTGCGCCCTGGAAGCGGCCAGCAGCAGGTCCGGCTCCTAGGCGGGGGTGCCACGGGGCTCCGCACGCTGCCCCTTCCCCGAGCACTGGCTCTACAGTCCCATGGGCCTGGAACCAGCCAATGCAATTGAGGAGGAGGAGGTAGAGAAAACTTTCTTTTCTGGCAATTTCTTTAAGGAAATAATCTCAGTGACATTCCTTTTGGGTAAGATTTATGGTTGAGAGTCTAAGAGGGAGATACTGCCCACTTCCTGGGGTAACTGCTGCTCTGTAAGCATCCTAATCTATCTGCTCAGGGGGGTAGTGTCCTCAGCAAGACAACCTCTAGCCCAAGAAGAGAAGTCCCATAGGGATATAACCAGCTGGGTGCTATCTAAGGACAATGCTTAAGGCTGAGCCAGCTCAGAGGGAATAATTTGCCACCTCAAAAAGTCTTGCTGAATGAAGAAATCACTGTTGACCCAATCTGGGGAATCCCCAGGCCAGGAGACAACTGAGTAAACCACTGGGATCCAGGACTGGGGTGTCCAATTGTCAGTTGGGGAGGGAAGGAAGCAGATGGAAAGGGAATAGAATCTCACTTGCTTCATGTCTCCAGTGCCCCATAGCTACTCTCTGACCCCTAGGGGCCAAGGGATTGGAAGTAGTGACTTCTAGACCCTTTGCTGCATCCATGGTCTTTGAAGCAGGTCCAAGCATGTTCATGGGTTTTTTTTTTCCAACTGCCCTGTAGGTGGCCAACTTCTGTTCTGCCCTCAGGAGGGAGAGGAAGAAACTGGGTACTCTCCAACAGATGGAGCTGGTACCAAAGTTTACGAATACTGGGTTGCTGGCGTTAGAGATGGGGTTGCAGGCACGGAAGTGGTGCTGTGAAGATGCTGGACTGTCAGAATATGCAAAGCACCCTGCCTAATACTGAATTACAGGGAACTAGCACAAGGAACAAGTCTTTGCCTTACACTTCTTTGCCTTCTCTTCACAGCCTGCACTCCATGGAAAGGCTGCCAGGAAGGTGTAAACACAGCTGCAGACATAGGAAGAGAAAGAAAACAAAGAAAAAATCCCTCTGGGATACGACGTCCAGAGGAGCAAGAACTTTCCCACTGGGAATACTTGTTAGACCTCAGCTCTCTGAAGCCAGACAGGTCAAAGATGATCAGATTTGAAGAGGGTCATTTGAAACAGAAAAATTGCTGTTGTTTTGTCTGGCTCTGATGCAGGAGCATCTCATTCACCTAAAGAGGCAAAACTAGACTGACAAGCTTTTTAATAGGATAGTCTCTTCCTTCCAGTTGTGGTTCTGCCCTATAGATGCATGGAAGCTGAAGACCTATTATGAGCATCTGAGGGCCTTGCTGCAATGGAGACTGTGACACATTCACATGTGAATAAGGCCTGATGCATAATTCTGAGTCTATCTGGTAGAGTATGTATATACAGGAAGGAGGGCACTTAACCCACTTATGGTCCAATGCAGCTTTATTTCATACACTCATTGTATCACATACAAAAAACATTAACATTTTATGATACAAGTGCTAATGCTAAATTTCCCCCCTTCGCCATACTAAAAATGTATTTGGCCTATAACAAAGGAAACAAGAAACCAAAAGCCTTACGTTTCAGAAACAAGGTCCATGTAAAACAGCATCTACATTTATTTCAGCCTCTAATCCCTTCTCTTGTCTTCTCCAAAGTCTCCAACTACCCTTCAAGTACCTCTGATTGGACATCCTGGAATTGAAGGGAGTATTTCTCTATTCAAATACCAGGGTAGTGCTCTCCCTCATGAAACTCTAATTACAAGCAAACCACAGGGTCCTAGAAAACACTAGGACAGAATGTGAAAAAAGCTACAGTCTTCTCTGCTTCAGAGAAACAAAACAGGCTGGTATTGAAAACAAGAGGAAGTGATGTAGCCAAACAAAAGCACCTCTGAAAGGTGGGCAAACCCCACAAGCCACGCGCTCATTATTACAGTGTCGATACCATACTTGTTAAAAATGTATATTTTAATTTTCTGTATTGCTAAAGGTCCCAATTTGCCCAGGGATCTAGCTAAGCTGCCATTTTCTACCACGACAGAGTCTAATCTTTATTTAATGGATTTAGCATCTATCTTCACTAGAGTGGTCTCTAAGGGAAAGGGGAGGGGAGTATGAAGGGGCATAGAAGAGATGATCAGAGCCCCCCTCTCCTTCATCCATCCGGCGCTCATGTTTGTGTTCAAAATTCAATTACCTCCTTATTGATACTTCACAGAGATATTTAAGCTGCAAACATGAAGCCCTGATTTCCCAGGGGGCCGTGCCCCTCTCTATTTCACTGCTCTGCTTCCCCCAGGGTGAATTCCTGAGGCGTCCATATTAATAGGTAATCAGTCACAATTCATTTATTAAACAGCTAGCAAGGTTTATCAGCCTGCCCTGATTAGCCGGAAGAAGCCACTGAATTCCTAATTTATTTATGGAAATGTAAGTGTCTTTTTGAATTCCATTCAGGAGAGACGGGGTGCTGTGGGCTTGGCATGTTGAATTCTAACAGGAAAGCAGCAGGCAGACTAGCTACAGGGAAGCATGCTGCTTCATCCTGGGAAATGCACTGCAGTGACCCTTAGCATGGTCACTAGATTTAGGGCCACAGAACCTGCTGCACCAGAATTCATTAGATTGTTTGTCACAAAGCGGGTATTATTACCCATTAGAACTATTAAAACTGTAATCCCAAGTACATTGAATGTGGATTGGTTGAAAAGTGGTTCTTAAATTGAGTAAGGTTAAGAATCTCAGTGAAATCATATAGCAAGGGAAAACAACAATACTTTCCAAGAAATTTTAACATAAGAGGTTTAGAATAACATTAAAGGGACCATCAGGTCCCATTCAGCCCAAAATATTGATTTTTGTAAAATTCAGCTTTTGGAAAAATTAAGACCAATAGAATTGTTTTCGTTATTTAACTGTTGCCACTGGAATTTTAAAGCAAACACTCCACTGTACCTTGCAGCTCTATGCTACTTCAGAATAATCAGAAACTGAAACTGATTAAAAACAACAACAAATACCTCTACTCTTCTACTTCAAAGTGGGCAAAATGCAAAAGGTGAGCAAACATAGGCCCTGATCCTGCAAAGACCTATACATGTGCTTACATTTATGCACGAGTGGTCCCAGTTGAGTCAGTGGGACTATTCACATGTGTAAAGTGAAGCTTGCACATAGGTCTCTAGAGAATCAGGGCCATAATAGTGAAAACTAAATAAAAAAATTTAAACTCTTTCCATTTTCAAGTGACATCTTAAAAAACACATTTGATTTTTTTTTTAGACACTGACTGCTTGTAACATCTGAGATCACTATAATTAAGAGAGATTAGGGGAAAATATTCTTCTTTCTTCCCCCGACTCCGCATTTGTGTGTAGTCATTTTACCATTTCCTTTGTTGTTTTTGTGAGTTTTTAACAAAGCAACTGGAAAGAGAAAAACCTTTTCTAGAAAATAGGAAAATGGGGCTGCTCAACCACAAAAACTGTCAAGATGTCCAGAGGCAGGTGTAGTGCCCAAGAGTTCTATTTATTTCATTTTTAAAATAATTGTCTAGATTTAAATTGACAGGGTCACTAATAAACCAAGATGTTATTTGGAAACAGATAATTAAGTTTGCTTAAATAATTTGAGAGTGTCCTTCTAATAGCCATTTCTGAGTCACTGTTATTAGACAAATCACCATTTTTGTCCTGTGACTTAAATGCTCTGATCTAGTCTTTAACTGACCAAGAAAGTACTCATAACTAACGCACTCACTGCTTAAATAATGGAGACTGAGGATGCTACACTAAGGTCTTGTCTATACACAGAAGTTAAACTGATTTATCTAAAAATCAAATAAAAAAACTGATTTAGTTAAACTAGTGCAAACCTCTCTGTGAACACTTATCAGTTTTAAACTGGTTAAGTTTACAGATGCACGACAAACTATAAACCAGATTTAAATCTCTTTAAGAGTTTCCATGCGAGAGTTTGTACTATTTACTAAATTAGTTTAAAATCACAACTTTAGTTAAACCAGTGTAACTCTGTTTAGACCAGACCTACAGCGCAGACTATAGGAAAACAAAAGCAGCTGTCATAAGTCACAGACTGACATACTGGATTAGCTACCTGGTCCATCTAGCAGGGATCAATAACTGATGCCTCGGAGTAAGGGGAAAAAAGTCACACAAAGTACACCTGGCTAAATGCACAATGCTGCACACAGGATAAATTTCTTCCTGACCCTTGTGGCAACTGGCTCATACCCTGGAGCTTTAGATTTGATTTTCCCCATCATTACAGCAGTACACCGTGAAAGGGTGAGTATGAGTAAACTACTGATGTATGTGTCAGATGTGTTGGCAGGAACCAAGTGCTGTCAACTGTCTCAGAAATGAACCAGCAGCTTAATTCTTAATAGTGTGCATTCATTAATTTACATTTCAATTAAACTAAAACTTTAAAAAAAAATTGGGGTTGGGGGACTATACAAAGTATCTTTCCACTGTGACAGTAGTTTCTAGAAAAAGGATAAGAAAAAATAGGAAAAACAGATCTAAATATAATTTCTCCGTTGTGTGTTTCAGTAAGGCGGTCCCAATTAGGCACCATTGGAAATTGATGCACAGCTGTGATATGATCAAACAAGCCCAATAAAACTAATCAGATTGTGACTTTGGACAAACAGTGCCCTCAACCCATCACAGCTTTCAGCCCTACAAATGTCATCAATTGGTATAAAGTTATCCGACCCCTTCCTAAATCTTGCCACGGTACATCGCAATGACTTCCTTCAACAGTGAATTCACAATATTGATTTCAGGCTACAATATTTATATACCCTTGACAGAACATGACAGAAACCAGCCCTGAGCAAGTTACAGGACTTGATTCAGCAAAGCACTTAAACGTGACTTCAGTAGCACTTAAGCACATGTTTAAAGTGCTTTGCTGAATCAAGGCCTAATTCAGCATAGTTTTCTTATTGTCGACACACAAACTCCTGCTTATACAGAGAATATCTAAGGAGGGCGACATGCATTTCACAACTCTGTAGAATCTGCACCGGCATCTGCAACAGAATCCAACCCCTTGCTGCTGAACTGTGCTCAAGAGTCTAAGCTTTTCCTTTTCAGAAAAGTTGTTTTCTAGTCCTTATGGTTGTGAGTCTCCAGTCAGTCAGAAACAATTGCTCTGAGAGCTGTGGATTGCTCCATTTAAACCAATAAAGTGTTTATTCCTTAAATTGTTTTATTTAGGTTTCAGTGTCAACATGGTCAATTATAACATTGCTGATCCTTTTATCATATAGGTGAGGTGCTGAACCCACAATCCCAAACTGCCTCCTTTGCCTCTCCAACTGTCAAAAGCCCCAAGTGTCCCCAACTAGTTGCCAAAATCTTCAGCTCCCTTCATGGCAGCTTCTATGAGGGAGTTATGCATTGATCTTGTATGACAGCATATACTGAAAACACAGACATAGGAGAATAGAATTTAGTAACACAACAGAAAACATTCCACTACTGTCTTTATTGCTTGATTTATTTTCCTACTGAAGTCATTTAAAATTGCCATTTTAATTTACATGAATCTGCTACAGAATTTCCAGTCTCTCCCACTG
Source organism: Trachemys scripta elegans (assembly GCF_013100865.1). Classification (NCBI taxonomy): domain Eukaryota; kingdom Metazoa; phylum Chordata; order Testudines; family Emydidae; genus Trachemys; species Trachemys scripta. The sequence continues at coordinate 43,174,681 of NC_048301.1, forward strand.
TAATATCACATAATCAACAGATCTTGATGCAGAATATAGAGTAAGTTTTCTGTACAATTCACAAGGCCAGGTTTATAAGTATAGGGCACAGTCTACTATAGGTATCATTCTTCCCTTTCTGAAATGCACAGTTTCACACAACTTAATGGGGAATATCTATTACTCTGCTGTATATTTTGTGTGTTGCTGTACACTAATGTACTGCATGGTTTCAATAAGTGATAGAATAATTATTTCATGTGTCTCTTGTACACACATTCAGCACTCCTACACTGTAATTTTTCTCATGCCTTTTACTCAGAGTTTCATACAGTACATACACAGGAATCATTTCCCCCACTACTTAAATAGTTACCTCTGTGGGAGAATGTGGCAGCTATTTAAACATACATCAGCACTACACAACATAGTAGAGATAAGATCCCTCTTAGCTTTTGTTTTAATTGATGCTGCTGGGGAAAATTAGACTGTAATTACCTATGCTGGTATTTTGCCCATGACAACTGAGGTTAATATCCCACCCTTACAAAAAATGTATGGGATTAATGACCCCAAGTCTTCATGACCTTTGTCATACATCTCATCCAAAACACAACATTTCCAACATTACAGAGCCCCCTAGAGCCATGATGGGGTAATAGTTCAGTACTGACTCAGAGAGAAAAGCATTATCTACTGAATCACCAACATTTCTTCCTGCAACACCTGAGTTTTCCTTAGAGGATTCCCATCCAATTACTGACCAGGCTTGATCCTGCTTAGATGAGGAGATCTGAGATCAAAACCTAAGGTGATATAGATGCAAGCACATTTTAATAACTCACACTTCAATGTGGGGTTTATTAAACTCAGTGTTTGTCAAATCACTTGTAGAGCCTTAGAGATTTAATAATCTGCTATTGAGCATGTTCACTAACTTTGTTCACATACACACAGAAGGGTTGAGACGATATACTGTATTTGTTGCAGGTCACCAAAAAGCCCATGATCTGACAAGTCAAGCTTTCCATGACAGATTGTAATGGCACCAAAATAACTACTACCGCTGTGTAGCTTAAAATAAATGTTTGATGAAGTGCTAGATGTGTAGTAATCACGCATGTACAAAGTGCTACATGTGTAGTTGTTCCTGTAAATGCAAAACGATGAATGCATAGAACAGGGGTCGGTAATGTTCAGCACGCAGCTTGCCAGGGTAAGCACCCTAGCGGGCCGGGCCAGTTTATTTACCTGCTGACGCGGCAGGTTCGGCCAATCGCGGCCCCCACTGGCCGCGGTTCACCGTCCCGGGCCAATAGGGGCGGCGAGAAGCAGCGCGGGATGTGCTGGCCACAGCTTCCCGCCGCCCCCATTGGCCCGGGATGGCGAACCGTGGCCAGTGGGGGCCGCGATCGGCCAAACCTGCCGCGTCAGCAGGTAAATAAACTGGCCCGGCCCGCTAGGGTGCTTACCCTGGTGAGCCGCGTGCCAAACGTTGCCGACCCCTGGCATAGAACAATGAATGTGCCTAAGATAATTATTTGTTTGATTGTGTTTTGTTGGGCTTTTTGTTTCCAAAATTTGTGTCGTCTTTCAGTAAAATACAATACAGAGAATTTGTTTAATCAATATCGGATCTCTTAAAATCACCACTATTCTCTAGACTAAGATGTAACAATCCATTCAGTAACAACACTTTCTCAAGATTAATCTGTAAACCAAAATCTCTATTTACCCAACAGAAGGATTATGTCAGGTGTAGAGCAGGTTTTCTTTCCTTCTTTCATGTTACTATTGAGTAGGTATAGGATCCCAAAGATGTAAGATGAATAAGAGGAAATTCACTGAACGAAAACAAAATTCAAATAACTAAGCAGTCAGTCTTATATCCATGAAAAGGAGTAAATGTAACTTTATCCTCTCCACACCATGGTTGAAAATTTCTGCAAAAAAAAGGGTATGTCAACTCACCCTCTGTTCCGGGACATCAGGAAAAAAAAATCAAACGCAATGATGGAAGAGATGGACAATGTCAGCCGTAAGTCTGTCTTTCCATGTGTTTGAGGCATACGTTAAAACACTGCAAGTTATTTGAGATTAGTTTCCTGCATGCTAATTTGTCAGACTTGTTATTAAGGCTTGAGGATGTTGGATGTCCACGGAGTGTCAATCTCCTGGAGATTAAAAAAATTCACAAAGAGACAGCCTTCAAAACATTCTTTTATATGGAAACAAAGTAGGGTTCTATTACCAAAATAGACGTATAACAGTCGGTGTTTCACTGAAAGAAGGGGGGAAACTTACAATGAATATGATGAGAAAATGCAGCACATGCAATCTTCTGGCTATGGTGCTAAGCACTCCCTTCAGCAGTCAGGCCATGACTTAGTGAATCCTAGAAAATCCTTCCCCTTTAGTGGGATGCAATTCCCAGAGTACCCTCTCATAAAGTCCCAATGACTATTTCCTATGGATCATTTTGGCTTTCAATTTAAGACTACATTTTCCAGAATGCCTTTTTAAAGCTCTTCCATCAGGCAGAAGCTAGCTCTTAAAAAAAAAATCAAGCATCTTCAAGGGGTGATTTTCACTGGAGAGGTGGAGGCGAAAGGAATCCCCATACTCAACACAGAAGAATATTCAATAGCATTTAAAACCATAAAGAAAGAGCCTGTCGTTGAATCAGGGTATCAGTGTGGGACTATTCCAACTCTCCATGAAGTCAACAGGAGTATTTCCATTGATTTCGGGGGGGGGGGGGGGGGAGGGGGGCCTATAAGAACAATGAGAAAGAGATTATAAGCATGAATCACGCCTGAACACTGGAAATTAATTTCATTCTCCTCCCCTCCCTGAACATGGCACCCTGCTGGTTTCCCTTTCCACCTTGGTCAGCCCTGGTGAAAGGCCCAAATTCTTGAAGAAAAAAAGTGAACAGCAACCCTCAAAGAGAACAAAAGCCAGAGGAAAGAGAGAAAGTATTAATTGTTCCATCTACACTAAGAGAAAGAGGGTCAGGTGGAATCAGCCATTTCCAGCTGAAGCTCTTTTCCTGTTCTACTCATGTCATGCTCCTCTTTGTTAAAGGTTCCAGGACAGAGAAAGCAAAACATAAAAACTGTGATGAGGCAGAGTAATACCTCTGCATTACAGAAAAAACATGGCAATGAACATTGTCTCACAGCAAATTTATAAACCCTAGAATATAATTCCTGCTGCAAATCCACCCCACCCAACCTCATGCTTCACCTATGTCTAAATGCTCGTCTTGATTTGTGCTACTTTCTGAAAGAGCTGATTGGATGTATTCTTAGCATATACAATTCTCACTTCATCTCTTGCAAGCAGCTCTACTCGAAAATCTGCCCAGTTCACTCTTTAAAATGAGGAAGCCCCTAACCTGCTCTGTCCATCTACATACAAAACAGACAAAGGAACACTGGAATTGCCTATGCACTTGAAAGGTCTCAAGGAGTTCAAATTCTACAAGGCGCCCCAGCAGTAATACTCCTACCTCATTCGCATGGTATGCCCGGGCTTGAAAAAGTTCCAACACCTTTTACCTGGAGAGCTAAACCTGCTAGCCAGAAGCAGATATGATTGATGAAAGTGAGGTCACTAGTGAGGTTCAGGAGCCAATGCCCTGCTGAACAATCCAGTTCTCATCCCTCCTCCTTCAATCAGCTGGGATTTTTACCAGGACCCCTAGATCTTGCTTGATTAGTGGATGTCTGACAAATTTGAAGTTCCAGTCCCCCCTAACAACCAGAATAGAGAAGGTACTTTGTTTTTTATCCCCACTCCAATGCCTTCTGGCTGCTGAAAAGGGGTGGGGGAGGAGGGACTCCCCTTCACTATCCCTCTCCCAGCCTCCTTTTTTGGTCCTCCTCTTCTGTGAATAACACTAGTATCTCTCTACAGCCGCTCATAGATTTTTCAAGTAGCTGCAAGATTAAATGGATTCTCTACAGTATCACTTCTACCCACAGGGCTCTGAATAGCAGCGCTGAAACTCACTAGATATTCATTTCACTCTGCAGAGGCTCGGCAAACCTATGAACTGAGTTGCAAAGGCACTGGAGCTGTCCATCTGTAGTTTCAGGAAGGTAACATTACAGCAGCTATACTCAGTTCACATGTGGACGGTTCTTCACAACAATGACTAGACTTCTTTTTAATTGTAGCTTAAATTCTGCAGAAATTAATACTTCTTCAAATTGTAACAAGAAATAGAACAAGCAAAAATGGAATAAGGCAGTGGCAATCAGTGAATGAACCTGGTACAAAAATGTGTTTCAAGATAACCAGGGGCCCTTGCATAAAGCTGACAAACTTTGACTCTGCATCAAGCTAATGTGCACTGGAAGAAATAATCTGAACTACTCACACACATTACTGGGTTCTAATGTAACTGTAACCACGTGGGGGGGGGGGCGGTTTCATTGTGAAAACCTCTGCTCAACACGCAGTGGAAGACAAAAAAAAACCAAACAAAAGTGTTAGCATATATACAGATTGGGACAAAATATACTGAAAATACTATACCACTATATAGTACATCCTCACTCAGAACTCCATGTTCAGATTTGGTCAGCCCATCTCAAAAAGAGTGTAAAAGAAACAGAAGGAGGTTTAGCAATAGGTAACAAAAATGACTGGAAGCCTAAAGAGACTTTCATACAAAAGAGAGACTAAGGCCAGGTCTACACTACAAACTTACATTGGTATAACTATGAAAAATCCACACCCGAGTGATGATGTTATACCGACCTAACCCCCAGTGTAGACAGTGCTATGTCGACATGAGAGCTTCTCCCATTGACATAAAATCTACCTCTGCGAGAGGTGGTAGCTAACTACGCTGACAAGAGAAACTCTCCCATCGGCACAGTAGCATCTTCACTAACATGCTGCAGTAGGGCAGCAGCACTGGTGTCACTGTACCACTGCAACTTCTTAAGTGTAGAACTGCCCTAAAAAGACTAGGAGTATTTAGTTTAGAGAGGAGATGAAGAGAAGTCTGTAAACTAATGAATGGTGCAGAGAAGTCTGATTGGATGCTCCCTACCCTCTCTCATAATACAAGACCGTGGGGACAATCAATGAACTCAAACGTAAAACACTTGTGTTAACTATATAAAACATAATATCTGCAGAACTCACAGCCACGTGATACTGAGACAAAGAGTTTAGCTGGATTCAAGGAAGGATTATACACAGATAACAACAACAACAACATCCACCACTACCTCAAATAGAATGAAAAAACATAAGATTATATCAACCATGACGCTTCCCGGCATAAGACAAACAATAACAGATAGGGTTGGATATAAACTTCCCCTAGGGGCAGGTTATTCCACAATTGTACACCATGGGTTTCTTTAAACTACTAAAGCATTTGGTACTATCCACTGTCAGAGACCAGAGACTGGACTAGATAAAATGCTGGTCTGATCTAGAATGGCAATTCCTGTATTCCTAACAATAATTGCTTCCTGTATTTGTACAATTTTGGTTTGTCCTATATTTGGCATGAAACATTCCCGTAACCTGCCTGGTTTCACCTGCCATTCCCAGCAAGGAACTGTAGTAAGCAACGGACTATAAGGGTGCGTGGGGTGGGGGGTTGATAGGGCAGAGAAGAGAAGCCACTTTGGGACCTAAGCTGTTACTTAAAGACCATGATTACCCATTCCAGCTACTCATAATTTGTTTCCCAAATCCATGGCTGTGTACACCCTAAATTAGACAATTAGCAGAAAAATTTCACTCAATACTGCAAGTAGGATCCAGTCAGCACTCTGGCCCAAGTCCATGGGAAGTTGTTGTTTCCCAGCGCCAGTCTAGCTGAGACACAAAGGCTTTTCATTTAACACTACATTCAGGTTTAAACACCCAACAAAATGCAAACGACTGCACTGCTGACCAGCTGACTCTGCCCTACAGGGCTCAGGGATCCCCTGATGTTTAGGAATCCAGTTGAAATATTTTAGTAATGTCAAGTATAATCCACAGGCTCGGGGATCAGCATTATGTAAACACAAGGCAGGGCAGGAAAGGAAACATACATAGAGCCCTGCGAGAATACAAAATTTGTATTCGCATTCGATCCACAAACACAGTCCACAGATGCAGGGCTCTAAACATACATACAGGTAAAAATCAATAAACGTAGATAGACAGACAGAGCACACATAGACAGGAAGCAAGGATGCATATAAGCTTAGTCAGGGGCAGAAATACATGGCACAGGCCCCACCACAATCACATCAGAGCAGAATGTCAAAAGGCTCACAGGGTAGCCCCATTACTCGTTTGCAAAAATCTTTATTTCCATGTGGGGAAAACACGGAAACTGTAGTTATGGAAGTCAAGCGATTAAAAAACGTTTCTGAGGCACTCATGGGACTGCACCAGCCACAAGTGCCTGACAGCTCTCTAAGCACTATGCCAGTCCCTGGAGAGCCATCACACTTCAATTACTATCACTAACATTAGTCATTATCAGGCTGGCTTCTGTCCCCAGGGAAGACAGCTTGTGATGACAATACCCAGCCTCTCCTTGTAAAACAATTCATTAGGCAAAATGGAACAGCTGGGGCAGCCACGTGGTGGTTCACAGAGTGCCTGCCCCGGTGGGACTTCTGGCCCCGATTTCCTTTTTGGGGAGGGGGCAGCCACCACCCTCATGACAGCTGTAGAACCCTCAGGGGACACTTCAGGTTTAATCAGTGCTCATTACTCTCAAGAGAGGCACTTGCATTGCAAACTTAAACTAAAGGCACTCGAGCTTTGAGCAGGTTACACCAGTCATCAGATAAGAGGCTTTAGGGCATTTTTATCTTGTTCTAACACTCAGGAGTTAATGAGCCAGTTAAAGACACTGTCACAGAGACTTGCTCCAGCCACGTTATGGAAACAGGGCCTTCAGGGCTGTGCTTAGCTGTGGATGCAAGGGGAGGCAACATGTGTGTTATTGCTCCTGCAAGACCTCATGCTCAGAACAAGTGGAACCATCACCAGTAAACCGAGGCAGGTTCTGCTAGAGGCACAGCACTCAGTCTTTCCATACAGCATTGGGTGTGCATCACAAGAGCCATTGTAGAAAAAGTGGAAAGATGACGCTTCAATACCCGCCCCCAAGATCGGCTCAGTACCCTCACCAGGGAAAAAGAACAGGAGTACTTGTGGCACCTTAGAGACTAAAAAATTTATTAGAGCATAAGCTTTCGGTGGCTACAGCCCACAGACAGGGAGGCTGGACTGAAGGCAGGATTGTCAGAGCATACAGAGCAACACCACTGTCTCCCAATTAAAAGGTATCCATCCGGTCAAATGTGTCACTGAACAGCTATTTAAATCTCTGTAAAACTGGAAGACAAATATTTGTTTCCTACCAAATTCCATTCACCCCATGAGCATAAATTTACTCTCTTGGGCCATGCGGTCTGTGAAGAAGCCTTATCTCCAATCCTTGGTAAAAACATTTAATGACTTCTTCAATGTCTCACAAATTGATGATCAGACCCATTCCATCACTAAATCCCCATTTCACTGTGTCTTCTAGATGCAGCGGTACCCCAGACCAGACTCAAATTACTCCTTCATGGCGGCAGGCATCAGGAGCAGAGAGGAGACACTAATGACCAGTACACAGGATAGAATCTTTACTGATGATATCTAGTTCTTGTACAATGCTTTTCCTTGATCCCAAAGTACTATACAAAGGAAGTCAATATCATTATCCTCATTTTACAGATGAGGAATGGAGTCACAGGGAGGGGAAGCGACTTGCCCAAGGTTATCCAGCAAACCAGCAGCAGAGTCAGGAATTGAACCTCATGTCCTCTGAGTCCCAGTCTAATGCCCTATCCAATAGGACACACTGCCCTCCTGCAAGCAGGTCCAGCTAGCCATATTGTGAGAGTCTGAGAGAAGAAACTCTCCTCCCTCCTGGCAAGAGCCAAGACCTGAAGGAAAATGTAATTTAGGGAAATCAATATACAGGTAACCCTGCTGTGATCAACACCGGTAAAGCGTTGATTAATGCCAGGGGCAGGGGAGAGAAGCTGGAGGAAACTAAGGACACTGGGGCATGGACCAGCCATAAGGGCCCAAAAGCCCTTGTCAGAGCAGTCTCTCAGTTTTTGACTGCCATTCAGTAACAAGGCACCAGTTAACGCCTGGCTGAGCTTTTCCCCACGCCCCCTTCCTTTTCTGACGTTAATATGTGAGTGGAGTAGGCCGAGTGACAGGAGGACCCTTTGAAGATACAATGTCAGAACATGGTGCCTGAGATCACGTTCTCCTTCCCATGACATGTATATGGCAACTCGGACCATCTTGTGGGACACAGCCCACTCCCACACTTGCAGGGCCTCCTGCCACAGACACACAACTCGGAGCCTCAGCTTGTCTACAAAGACCATGGCGGCCTGATTTTCCATTTGAATCAAGATCAGCTTTTGGGATCCAACATCTTTAAGCACCTTATTGTATTCAGGATCATCCTCATCTTCAGAACATTTATGCCTGACTGCCGTTCACAAGAACTGAAGCTGCAAATGGGTTAACCCTTCTCCAACTAAATCCCAGTGCAGTAGCTCAGGAGGCTTAGGCACAATACAATAGGTGATATCAGTCTTTCCTCTAGACCAGTGGTCCCCAAACCAGGGCCGGGATTAGGGTCATGGCTCAGGGTGCACGGATAAAGGTAAGGGGGCCAAGGCTGGGGCTGCAGCTGGGGGCAGGTCTGGGGTCAGGAACAGAGCTGTGGCCAATGCTGGGCATAGGGCCTGGTGCAGAGCCGCAGCCAGGCAACAATCAGAGGCTGAGCCCGGGAGTCAAGGCTAGGCTGGAGCAGAGCTCAGAGCGGAGTGGGGCTGGGTTGTGCTCCCTCCCTGCCCCGTCGGGGCTGGCCCGAGCCCTGCCCCGAACATTCCTCCGCGACTCCTAGGAGGGTGTGACCCACAGTTTGGGGACCTCTGCTCTAGACACTCCCACCTCCAGCAGGCATTGTGGGACATGCTCTTTTTCTCAACTGACTGTAAGGCTGGGGAAATTGTAATGCAAGGTTTCTGCCATACTTTTACTGCCACCTAATCCAAAATAGAGTGCTTGGGCAAGGTAAGACAGTTGTTCCTGGCTCAGGCATCTTTTAAGTGTGGCCTTTATAGATTCCTGAACTGGTCTGAAAAATCAGCTGTCTTGGACAGCAGCTACAAAAACTGGGGAAATGTAGGATATTTGCACAAAGATCATGAGTAGAGTATGCCACTTATAACTAAGCTTTTAGTTAGTAAATTTACTAACTAAGCATCATTCAGTGATAAAAATTATGCAAGGTACTTTTAAAACCACTGTTATCTCCTCCATCTATTAGGCAACTGTGCATGCCATCATCTGATTTGTGCACACAATTGGCACATTCAGGTACTGGAATCAGGGCAAAGGTGTCTGATTTATTTGAAAAGCTGCCTTCTGTACTGTCAGGAAAGGCTTCAGAATCAACAATCATTTAAAATGAGCAGAAGAATTTAACATCTCTCCGGCCTGAGCTGTTGTTTCAGACTATCTAAGTCCTTATTTTTAAAAAATGAAAGCTTGCTTTCTGCAGAATCTGAATGTGTTGTGGTAATACAATAAATAAACCAAGTGGCCTGGATCTAGCCTGCAGGCTACATTTACTACTGCATTTTTGAAGTTACTTTGAACCCTAAGAATACAGCAATGTCAAAAAAGAGACAGTTTTCATTTTGTTGTGGGGGGGAAAAAAATCTTAATGTACCATGGCCAGAAAAATATCCCCAAACTACAAAAACTAACAAAAGGAGGTTCTGTGTATACAAGTGGTGACAACAGGCATCAAACAGAAAATAGCAGGGAAGAGAAATGACAGAAGTTTGGATGTTTGACACATTTACAAGTGTTTTAAAGATTTTTTCCTTTTTTCAGACACCAAGAGCGTGCACATCTCCTCCCACAGTCAGCAAAGAGCCATCAATGGCTGGTTTAGGATGCAGTATTAATACTGTCCATTGAGACTCACAACAGCATTCTCTCCTAAAGAGTAGGGTTGGGGGCGGAGGGGGGTGGAAGAGCGTCCAGAGTTTTCTTGACGCTTTGAGAAATATTTATTCCACTCTTCATGAAGAGGAGGAAGAATACCCCCAAGCATCCATGCAATATTATGTACAGTATTTTTGGAGGATACAGTGGTTACCTGGATACTGTATTTCCTTTGTGGTAAGAATGAACAATTTATGCATATGTGCAGTATCATATTTGATAACATTATCAAACTGTATCCATCCTCTCCCCCATTTTTGCATTCAGAAACAGTGTTTGTTCTCTCTGTTTTCAGCACTTTCTGGGCAACTCAACCACCTGTTCAAAACAAACAAAAAGACCCAAACCAAACCAAAAAAAAAAAAAATTTTTTTTTTTTTTTTTTTTTTTTTAAATAGCAACCCAAGGTCCAGGCTCAATTTCCATCCCCACCATTGCAACCTAATCTCCTGGCAAGTTAATGCAAATCAAAGCGAACACTTCTCTGCCACTGGTAGCAAAGTGTGTTTCTTTCCCAAGAGAGGCCTGTAAAACAGGACAGTCACTGACAGCAGTACAATTACTGACACAGATACAGACTTTATGGACATGTTTATCTCCGCTGTAAATCCACACTCTCTCTCCACTCCGATTCATGAGTCATAAAGAAATTGCAGATAATGAAAAAGTTGGAGAAATTTACAGCATGTCGGAAACCTCAGACAGCCAGAAGAAATTAAAGAGCTGACTGAGGATAAATCACACAGGTACAATTAAAACTTCCCATACCTTCTTCACTTCCAAACTGGCACACAATCCAATGGAGATGATGAAAAGTTGAGGTCATGACTCCTCTGGCTGTAATAATTTTTTAACTAACTACATGTCAAAATTAGCCAATTCACAGATCATGTGTGAATGCCAATTTCAAGCTGGCACTCACTCTTCCAGTGGGAACTATCCAAGAAGCAATCCTGTCTGTAAACCATCCTAACTGTGACGAGCAGTAAATGAAAAGGTGATTTCCTTGTCCAAGAGCCCCTCTCACCGTACCACTGTGCATTAAAATAAGACAGCAGATCTATAGTATTGTGGGAGTGGAATGGAGAGAGAGATTGAGAATCAGAATGAAGGCCAAGGTTTCTTGTTTCAAACAGATACCATGGTTCTCAGTCATTATAGTGATGGCAGCCATATAAGCAGACGATAGATGACCTATGGTTCCTTTCACCTCTTTTCAACCAACCAAAGGTGATGTAAAGAATGGTTGCACACACCAAAGTGAAAGCAAGCTTTATTAACCCAACACTCTCCCCAGGCGACCGACTGAACACATTAAAGTTCATATCTGTAAAAGAAAATGTGACAACAGCAGAATCACTTTAATTGACAGGATAATAATTCCTGGATTGCTGCATGTGGTTTCAGTTCAGCCATTTTTTAAGCCATAGGTGAGCCATCCAAGATCAGATCCACATTTTGGGCAGAAAGAGTTTATCCTCTTATCTTTGCTACTTAAATCCCTGTCAAACTAATTGCATATTACAGAAATCAAATGTACAAAGAGGGTCATTCTGTTGTCTAAAAATACCACACCAGCTTCAATCATTACAACATACAATACAATCTTTTCTGCACAAAAAGTACTGTAAACTCAGTGTTAAATAATAAACAGAGTAAGGGAGAAAGAGGTTTCAGGCAAGGCTGAAATGAGATGAAGAGTGACTTCTCCGCGAGGCAGACAGATGTAGGGAGGCAGAAAACAGGAGCTGCAAAGGAGAAGACTCTTGTTGAGAGTGATGATACTATGTAGAAACTCAGAGATGACACTTTCTTCACCCTAGCCTCCCACTGCACTGCTGTAGATCAAGCCACTATGCAACAGTGACTATGAATAAACAGCATGTTCTAACAGTAATCTTTCTATTCTGTAGATAATTAAATTCCTCCATGAACCCTCTCCCCCCACAAAGCTTATGGCATAGTACAGTCTAAATAGGAGGGTGAAGATATGTGCATAATCACATTGGCCCAGAGATGTTGAGGCCCACCAGAGGGGGTGAGAGTGACTGCACCAGACAGTGCTTTCAGCATATTGCACCTCTGAACTCTACTCACTACAGATTCACAGTTACCTCTAATTCCACCCAAACCACATGCTCTTAAAAGAGGAACGGGAAGGGAGGAGGAAAAGGGGAGGATGGGTCAAGGAGAGGGACATCTCCATTTCCATCTGCTAGGAATTAATCAAAGAGTTCTAAGAAGTCAGATCAAATCTTTACAAATTTCTTTGAGGTCCCTCTTCTTGAGGACATTATCTGCTCTTTAGCTGCCAGGTCAGCCAACTTCCTGTGCTAAGCTTCCATACCTGGAGGCCATCTGCTCTTCCATCTAAGCAATTCAAATCATTTGGTTACAAGCCCTGCTCTAGAGAACCAAGCTCTCCATGAGCTGAAGTGTTCCCAAGATGATGGGATGCATCCCAAAAGCAGTTCTGGGAAGTAATTTTTTAAAGGTATCCATTCATATGAATCCTCTTGTCTACTCTTAGTCAAAAGGACTGTATCCTGGGACAGCCCCAAAACATGTGAGCCAGTGTGGCTCTGGGAGACCCGGATCTCCAGCAGCTGTCTGTTTTAGCAAAGGCCCATGCATTGTAACTTATGTAGGGGCCAAGATGAATTAAATATAATCTTCTACAATAAGGGCTGATTCAGTAGATCAATTGTAGAGTTATTGTTTTGTAGGGCTCAAGGACGTACACAAATCTTTGTTCCAGGCGTGGTGCAGGCAATCTAAATTAGGGAGGGTCTTTTGGGCCAGGAAGTCGTAACAAGCTGTAGCTGGTCAGGTGAACCTATGGAGCGTTCTCCACTAGAATATGGATTCTCTGAGGCTCCCAGTACAATAGGCCCAATATGTCCTTCAAGAAATGCTTAAGCTGCAGGTAGCGCCGTGCAGCTGAACCAGGTAGGTTGTATTGTTGTTGAAATGCTTGAAATGGCAGAAACTAATCCTCTGAGATCAACTGAGACATGGAAAATGGGTGAATTACTACGAATCTTCCAATTCACCCTGGTCTCTCCTCATTAGATCTGGGTCTGCACTTCAATGGGGGACAACACAGACACCATGGCAGGTTGATCTCCATGAATACCCAAAGTAAACAGAAAGACCTCCCTGGAAGTCTAAGTGCAATATGGTGACTCAAAGTGACACGCTGAATCTGTAGACCCCAATGCCGTGCTAGAGGGCACTCTGCAGCATACAATGGTAGGAACGACTCAGTGGGGGACGCTCTTCCTTCTGATTGAGTATTTATCCCAATGTCCCAACACAGTGCTAGGAGTGCTATGCGGCTGGAGGGGCCACCTTTCAGTAAAGACAAAATCAATAGTTGCTAGCTCAATCTTTAACGCTTGACACATTAAGAATGGGCGTCCTTCTCTTCAATAAACTAGCACTGAGGAATTGACAACAAATGTACTCATCCTGGGCACTTACCACTCTCCCTGCTCCCAACATGTGATCCTGCCCCATAACACTAGCTTCTTCCCCTCTACAAGAATAAATCCTCTCCTATAGCTCCCAGTACAGCAATTAAGTAGTCCCATTTCCCCAAGCAAGTAGCTTTTTTCAGTAGACAGCCTGCTCTTCAGGACAGACTCCAAGACTACAGCTTTGGCCAGAGAAATGTACTATCCTCCTTGGCAGCTTCCTGCAAAGAGGAAAAGGAGTGGGGGCTGGCAGCAAGTAGTTTGCACTAAAAGGGACAGCTAGAGGGAGAGGCTCTTTGGAGGGAATACGAGATTCAGTGCAGACAGGCAAGAGTCCCCTCTGTCCATCCCCTACCCTATCATCCCCAAAACTGACAGCACCTGCAAGTGAAACCCTGGAAGTCAGAGCATCCCATGGGGATGTGTCCAACCCCTAAAGATTTGAGAACCTAAGACCCTTTTTGCAAGTGTTAACTGTGATGTCCCAGCCTCACTGCAGGTTAGGTAACATTCTGCTTCCCTAAATGCCCTTGTACTTTAAAGATATAGGATTCTTCACTTTGTCCTTTCCTATTGTTAGTAATGGAATATGGGTATTAGATAGCAGTGGCATTTCCCAAGACCATTTGGGTCCAGTTTGATCAATGATCCAATTAGGCCAGTATCATGTATCCAACAAGAGGCTTCAGAGAAAGATGTAAGATACATTAACAAAGATATAAGGAAGAACCTACCCCAGACAAAAGATTTTGTTCCTAATTCTAGGCAGCACTTTCTTGTGCCATTTTTTAAAGATCCTAGGTAACACCTACAGATTTTCCTCATTAACCATGCAGACATTAATCTTTTGAGTCTTGCTAAGTCTTCGCTTCAATAATAGCATATGGCAGTGAGTTCCACAAGTTAATTAGGCATTGTGCAGAAAGTCAAGAGTGGCTACATTTCAGCAGTAGAAGGTATTGTTTGGATTCCTAATATGGGAAGAAATCAGCAACATGGAACCTGAGTACATTTTTAGTGCAACTTGTTTTATTTATACACACATAGACCAGTCATGGAAGAGAGATGGTCAAATGGGACCCAGGTAATCCCCTTTTTTCATGAATCTCCACCCAAAAACCCGTGTCTGGCTCCCAGGGAGCAAATCTGCATCGAGAACTGACTCTAGTTACATTAACAAATAGAAACTCACAGCTTTCCCAAACAATCTGAATCAGAAACCACCACCAGAGCATTCCTTCGGAGACTAAAAATTTGCTGGAAAACTAAGAAAAATAACTTTTTAAGACTCTGCAAAGCACCAGCTGGTGATTCCTGCCACACCATTTAGTAATGTTTATTACTGGCCCTGCCAGGTAATTCATAGAAGCACTGGGCTGGACCTCAAAGATCATTTGAAAAAAAATAGGAAGGAGGGTAAATGCTACATGAAGCTTCTCAATTTACTATCACAGAATATTTTGGATCTGTAAAGGTCTTTAGCAGTATTGTTGTCTGTGCTATAAAACATAAGCCCTAGGAAGGAAGAATGAAAGTGTACATGAGGGAAAAGGACATCAAACCTAGAACACCACTAGATAAAGTACAGGTTATGTTGGGTTTTTGTTATTTTTTTTCTCAAAAGATCAGTCCCATCCTTGGATTTTATAAGCCAGTTGAGCAAAAAGATGTAATTCACCTCTTCCAAACTGTTCAGAGCACAGTACTAATTTCTTTTAATTATTTGTATTACAATAGCACTTACAACAGAGGTGGGCAACTGTCAGCCTCTGAGCTCCATCCAGTCCTCCAGCCCCATCCAACACTTTAGATCATTTTATTTAGCTTGCCCTCAGATGGGACTCTATTTTTTTTCTAGAACTGAAAGTGATCCGGCTGGCTGAGGGGTGCAGTCTCTGAGGGCATGGCTACACTTGCAGATGTAGAGCGCCGGGAGTTAAACCACCCCTCGGAGACCACAGCAGGGAAAGCACTGATGTGTGTTCACAATGCCAGCTGCAAGCGCAGTGGTGTGGCCACATTAGCAGCTCTTGCAATGCCACAGAAAGCAGTGCATTGTGGTAGCTATCCCAGTGTGCAAGTGGCTGCATTGTGCTTTTCAAATCGGGGGGGGGGGGGGGGGAGTGGGTGCAGTGTAACAGGGAGCAGAGTGTCAACATGCTGTCTTCTAAGTTCAGACAGCGGCAGAAGGAAGGGGAAACCCCCAATATCAGTCCCCACCCCTGCTTCTCACTCACACACACACACACACACACAAACCCTGCCTCTGCAGCAGGAGCATTCCACAGTAATGGTTTGCTTTGTCCCGGAGCAGATAAGCAGGCCGGCTGTCAAAAACAGAGCTTTGAAAGGGGATATCTGCATGCCTGCAGCCGAGTTCAAAACAATGACAAGAGTGGCCACTTGACTTCAGGGGATTATGGGATGTTTCCCGAGGTCAATCACAGCGCAGTAATGCAACACATCATCCACACTGACACCCAGCCATTTCAGCCGGGGTGCAGCAAGCTTTATGCTTCTCGTGGAGATGGATTACCAGGGGCGCTCCAGCTGCAGAGTCCAGGCACTCTACGTGCCTTGACACTGTTACCTTAGGAGTTAGGGCGCCCGGGGCTGATTTAATGCACTCTAACTTGCAAGTGTAGCCAAGGCCTGAGTAAAGCTGCTGCTGCCTCAACCAATTCCACTTCAATCCATTTCCCCATCAACACAAGCTGTGGCTCCTCCTGCACAGTGCCCAGTTCCTGCCTCCACCTCAGCTGATTTTTTGGGAGCTGAGAGCCAATTACGTTCTAGCCAAGCAGTGAGCAGGGGCAAGGCATACCTCGACCAATGGGCAGGAAGTTACCAGATCTGGGTAGCATAGGACAGAGCTGGAGCCTGTGTCAAGAGGGAATGGAAGTTGGAGCACATATGACAGGTCACGCTGCCACTCATCAGCCTATAACCTCATTCAAGGAAGGGATTCCACCCTATGCCACCCAGTTTTGATTACTGCCTTCCCATTGGTTCTCAGCTCCCACAGCCAATCTGATTGGCCCCTGGCCATGGGCAGTTCAGGGTGCAGCTCTGCCAATAGAGGGGCAGTAACTCCTTCCCAACTGGCATGACAGAAGGGCAGCCAAGCCAAACTTCAGTGGCATTGCTACCTGGCTCATGGGCTCTTGCTCCTAATCCCAAGCTCTGCCACAGGGGAGTAGCGCAAAGACAAAGACTGTGAATGGCAGAGAAAACACATTAAGATGTTTCTATTGTTGACGTTTTCATTTATTAATCCCCTAGTCTTCTGCATACTAAAAAAAGGTTTGTGAAAGATGTACGTTTAAACTGTTTCCCTCCACCCCCATTTAAAGGTTGTGCTGCAAGGGGCTTTTATAAACACTTTGTTTTTTACACAGTTAAATGTATGTGAACATGCTGTATTATTAAAAAAAAAATCTGAGTTATGCAATTGTAAACTATGCCTACCCGGTGTGGCACTCCGTCCCCCTCTCGTGGTGATTAGGCCGATAGGGATTGATGACTCTGTTGCAGCCTTGGCTAAGATATCTGGGTCTTTTAACTGAGATAGTGGAGGCTGATGAATTAAGCTCTAGATCGCCCAGGTTCGATCCACAGTACCTACAACCCACATAGGGGCATTGGCCTAGCACTACGTAGCTCCTAAAAAACGTACAGCCCACTAAAGGTTTTCAGTGGCCCATCTCTGAGCTAGACGCAGAAAAGGCTCCATGGTACTCAGAGTCATACAGACACACAGAACACTCCACTGTAGCATCGGAAGGAGAGAGTTTCTATTACCAATACTGCATTCTTCTTTTTCCCCAAATAAATTCACAGGATGGCTGCATTTAACAAACTTTAATCACCCCATTTGTTCAATCCAGTTAAGGATTTAATGGAAAATAATTCAAGGCAAGTATTGTGCTCTTTGTTAAAAGCTTCACTTTAAGTTAAGCGAAGCTCAGCCCACCATAGTTTGAGCTGTGGTTTTATACCTAAAACACTAGTGATAAAGAAGAAAAAAAAGACAGAAACAACAATGCAGCAAATTCACCTTTCAGTCATGCTGGGAACTGCTAGTCTAGAAACTTTTGTTATCCATACTGTGCACAGTTTGCAAAGGTCAAACCACCATTCACAGTAAAACAATTTTCAATTATGCCTCAAATCATTTTTCAATAAATTGCAAGTCTGTACCAAAGATAACACCTAACATCAATGCTGGTAAAGGAGCAGGCCCTGGACATACATTCAGAAGACATATCAGTGAAGTGAATTGTGCTGCCACCCCTCACCCCAAAAACTGTCCAATTAAGTTAAACTACCGCTGTGAACACATGGGGATAGATACAGCTGATCCCAATAAGAGATTCCAGCTGAATGATCTATGTTAGTGGTTCCTAATCTGGAAGTTCTTACATATGTTAAAGATCATGATTTTTTGAAGACAGGAACATTTCTCTCACCTTCCCCAATTCTTTCAGTCAATGGAATTTGCCCAAGTGTTTAAAAAAAAAAAAAAAAAAAAAAAAAAAAAATCACCCATGGGAAGAGAAAAAAGCAGGGGACATTTCAGCTATAGAATGCAAATGCGAGTACATGAGAACAGGAGGTTATAATGAAAACTGCTTTGTAACATCAACTGTAGAGGTTGTGACAGAATAAATGAATGTTCGTCAGTTCCTCTTCTCTTTCCAACCTTAAGTTTCATATTTCTTTGCAAGGACCTCCCACCCACACTAATACCTCCAGTAGTATTTATTGAGTCTCTTCTTCAGTTGCTACTACTTTAGCTTGTTTTTGCAGATAAGGTGACCCAAAAACAAACAATATTCAAGCTAAGGATGTACAACAGTTTGTGTCATGGTATTAGACTAGTTTCTCGTTATTCTCTATTCCTTTAAGTTTTTAGTTTTTTGGGCCACTAGTGCCCATTGCAAAGGTACCTTCATTGAACAGTTTACATGATATCCAGGTCTGTTTCCTGGACAGTTATGACTAATTAAGACATCATTAGCATGTATGACAAATTTAGAGCATTCCTTCCAACATATATTGTCCGTTGAATTTCAACATGTTGCCCTGTTAAGAGTAAGTTAGTTGGTCACATGTGATGGGGGAAAAACAAGACCAATGAAAGCCAAAGAAGGAGAGACCTTGGAGGAGTGTGGTTGAAGCGCCAAGTACAATTTACTCTATAGCAATCACTTAATATTAGAAGGAGTTTGAGGATGAGACAGTCTGGATGGTACATGCAATCTCACGTTACACCCCCTTTTCCATTTTTAGAAAGAGGAAAAAAGTGTGAAACAGGAAACTACAGTTACTACTTAGACTAATTTCAATCCAAAGTAAAATTCTGGAGTGTGATATAAGGACAGACTGACAGAACGGTTGACAGACACAGGAGTTATAAGTGGGTATTAGCATGAATTGTATAGGTAATTATCCCTGATCCTGAAAATATTTTAAGAAAGGGGATACTGCCTATTCATTGGCGTAGGTAGTATTTACACTGAAGTGCTACAGCAATGCAGCTGCAGGGTTTTAAGTGTAGACAAGCCCTCACTTAAAGGGCAGGGGTAGAGAGAAGTCAGTGAACAGTCCCCAAGGCATCATTCTTACTCTCTTATGAAGCAATTTCAGTTGCCAAAATGACCACATAGAACTCTTAGTCTCACGCAGGAAGGATTTACCCCAGAATATGAATGGGGGTGGGGGGTAAGTATCTTGAGAAATATCTTCTTCCAAGTGGGAAAACTGAGGTTGAGCTGAAATTACTTTTCTCCAAGGTGTCACAAGGAATCAATGGCAGAATCAGAAACAGAACCAAGGAATTCCAACTCCTAATCCCCTGCTCTGGCCACCTGATAACACTCACTCTAGAGAAATATGGCTTGCATTTACAGTAGAAGCTTAGAGTTACAAACAGCAGAGGTTATGAACTGACCAGTCAACCACACACCTCATTTGGAACCAGAAATACACAATCAGGGAGCAGCAGAGGGAAAAAAAAAAAATACAGTTCAGTACTGAGTTAAATGTAAATTACTAAAAAAATAAAAGGGACAGCACCATTTTTCTTTTGCACAGTAAAGTTTCAAAGCTGTATTAAGTCAATGTTCAGTCGTAAACTTTTGAAAGAAAACCACTGTGATGTTGCACTCCATATGTTTTATGGAAATATGCTTATGAGTGTGACTATGATGTAACTGGAATATACTTTATGCAAAATGTGTCTTGTAAGATATCATAACAAAGGTTATAACCTACTGACTATATTCTTCCTATTTGTATGCATGTATCATTCTTATATCTGAAGCTAAAAATATGAAGTATAACTGAGGTCCCATTGTAATTATGCAAAGTGTCGGCCATTAACGGTTTAGAATCTTGATGGCTCCCATTGACTAGGACAATTGGTTGTAAATGGATCCGTTTACTTACAAATCTTCCTGTGTATGTGTGGGCCAGCCCAGGAAGAATGGAGGTTGGGGTCTCATAGGACATGTGGTCATGTCACCTGATACTGGAATCCATCTTGAATCTGGTACTTTTCCATTTAGAAGGAGGGGTGGGGACCCAGAGAGACAAAAAAGATTCCCGCCTTGTGCCAAAGCTACAAAAGGGGGTGGAACAGAACAAAGGGGGCTGCCAGCCCCTGCTTTACACCAAAGATGTTTGCTGGAACTAACAAGGACTGTACCAGGGGAAAGGATTGGGCCAAGACTAGGAAGGAGTCTAGTCTGTGAAAGCAGCTTATTGGAACCTCTCTGAGGGTGAGATTTTACCTGTAGACAGTTTCTTAATGTATTAGGCTTAGACTTGCGTGTTTTTGCTTTATTTTGTTTGGTGACTTACTTTGTTCTGTCTGTTATTACTTGAAGCCATTTGAATCCTACTTTTTATACTTAATAAAAATCACTTGTTTATTAATGAACCCAGAGTAAGTGATTAATACCTAGGGGAGTAAACAGCTGTGCATATCTCTCTATCAGTGTTATAGAGGGCAGACAATTTATGAGCTTACCCTGTATAAGCTTTGTACAGAGTAAAATGGATTTATTTGGTGTTTGGATCCCATTGGGAACTGGGTGCTGGAAGTAAGTGACCTGCTGAGCAGTTTTTGGTTAAAGTCTGCAGCTTTGGGGGCGTGGACCAGACGTGGATCTGTGTTGCAGCAGGCTAGCGTGTCTGGCTTAACAAGGCAGGGTTCTGGACTCCCAAGCTGGCAGGGAAAACGGACTCAGAGGTAATCTCAGCATGTCAGGTGACAGTCCCAAGGGGGTCTCTGTGACCAAACCCGTCACTACTATAAAACATTCTGTTCAGAGTTACGAACATTTCAGTTATGAACAACCTCCATTCCCAAGGTGTTTGTAACTGAGATTCTACTGCATCTCCTCTATGATTGGTTGCCTCTGCAGGTGTAAAGTATACGGGTGGACAAGCAGTCTCCCTTCTCATTATTTTGCAGCAGAGGCAGCTGTGGAAGAGTGTGTAGGCACACAACACGGTAATACATTTACTACAGGAATAAGCTTTAATGCAACATCAGCATGGAAACTGAAATCCATAAAGGTTGAGAAATTTTAAACTTGAGGTTCCTGCAACATTAACTCACATGTGCCTATAACAGACAGCTGCGTAATGACATTAAAATAAAGTACACCTCTTACCAGAGAAGGGTTTCCTAATGCACTGCTGCTGCTTTCCCATACATTTGCAACTCCTAAAAATATATATATACTTTTCTAGCTAAAGAGAACTGCAGATCTGGATAGAGCAAGTTAAATGTCTGAAAGGAGGAAATTCACTATGAAGCCATTAGTGAATGTGTACAGTACTTACATTCATCCAGCCCTAGCTGATAAGCCAGGTTCTGCAGGCCTCGAACCTTTTCCATTAGGTTTGCTGTGGTAAGGCTCCCCAGCTCTAAAAAACAAAATAAATGTGATTTTTAACACTGTCTGTTGCCCTCTAGTGGCAACTAAGCCGTATTAGCTATTTAGCAAAGAGCCTTCAGGTCATATTGTTGATGTGCTCGCTCTGCCCCTTGGAGACAGCATATGTTCAGTAGTCCTCCTCACATCTGGATAACAGGGAAATAGTGCAGGCCCATAGATTCCTTATTTGGAATTCCCAGTGTGGGTGGCTAAATCTGAATGGATTACAAAACTATAGACCGGGGTTGGCAACCTTTCAGAAGTGGTGAGCCGAGTCTTCACTCTAATTTAAGGTTTCGCGTGTCAGTAATACATTTTAACACTTTTAGGAGGTCTCTTTCTGTAAAAGTCTATAATATATAACTATTGTTGTATGTAAAGTAAATAAGGTTTTTAAAAATGTTTAAGAAGCTTCATTTAAAATTAAATTAAAATGCAGAACCCCCCCCGGACCAGTGGCCAGGACCCGGGCAGTGTGAGTGCCACTGAAAATCAGCTCGCGTGCCGCCTTTGGCACGTGTACCATAGGTTGCCTACCAGCTATAGACAGAGGGAAGAGACTTACTCCTGTAACCCGCCCTTCTTCTAGTGCATACTTCTTCCCCACTGTTCATTTTAAAGTGCATTTTGTCTCCTCTAAGTTTGACTATCGCACGCACTGAGGCAACAATTCCGCTGAGGTGGTGTTTCCATAACCTGATGTGTCTCACTGTCAGGAAATTCTCACATTTCTTGGATGTTTCCCTTCATTTCATCCCACTACTCCTTGTTATACCACACTAAGTTCTCCAAAAAGGATGTAAACACCAAGGAAATATTTGTAGACATTCTGCTGTCTTCTCATCTTAGACACACACCTTAACTGTACACCACTTATTAATTATGAATACTTTCGCTCTTTAGTCAAATTAATTTCGCTGACTCCCTGACTGTTTTGTTGCTCTTCTCTGAGCTCCCTACAACGTTAATACCTGTATAGCATATGGAGGTGAACACAGTATCTCAGATGTGACTGAACCAGAGCCATACAACGAAGAATAATTCACCTTTTTGCTTTGCTATTGTTTTGCCATCATATAGTTTATTATTTTGGAAGTAAACAAGTTTGAAGCTCGAGGAGGTAACTGACACAAATTAACAAAAACTTTTAACTCAACAACCCGTTTTCCAATAGGAATCCAAAGGCCTGTAGATTTTGTACTTTTGGAGACAGTAGTAAAATCATAGCTGTTCCATAGCACAGCCAGCACGGTACTTAAAAGGAGAGATTAGATCTGTTACATATCGATACAACTATTTTCTGCAGAATCATTTACTTTTAGATCGAATTAATTGAGCTCTCACAAGTCAGTCTGTTAGTTTACAGATTAAAAGTTACCCCTCTAACATCTCCAATTCCTCCAGGGAAAAAAAATAAAAAAAAATGAAACATTAGGTCAGAGGTTTGAAAAAATAAAACAAAATTAGTAACTGACTTGTACGTTGTAAACTTTAAGATACAGGCTGTATGTTAAGTTTATTATGTGAAAACATTCGATTAACTTATTCATAACCATTATTTGCTTTGTGTTATCCATCATGTAACTAGATCAGTCATCAAATGATTGTTCCAGAATTTAAGATTTCATTTAAGAGATATTTCTAGTACTATGGTTGTGAAGAGAACATTGAAAACATGAGTCAAGGCTAATTGATTTGGTGGGTGCATCTTCACTAGGAAAAAGGTATGGATAGTTCTCTGAAAACATCCACTCAATTTGCAGCAGCAGTCAAAAAAGCTAACAGAATATTAGGAACCAGTAGGAGAGGGATAGATAATAAGACAGAAAATATAATGCCTCTATATAAATCCATAGTACCCTGTAGGGGGCCAGGGTGGCTGCCCTCCGAACCTGAGGGTAAAGGGCCTTTCCCTCAGCTTGAGTGGGCGGGGCCAGCCCAAGCTCGCTCCACCCCCCGGAAGGGGAGGGGTGGGACAGGAAGTATAAAGGGCGGGGCCCTTAGCTCAGTTGGAGCAGCACCAGGGAGGGAGGCGGAGGCAGACGCAGACCGCGGCCTGCTCCCTTCAGACCCTGCTGCCACGCCAGGGGAGGCCCTGGACCAGTGGAGACCTCACCTGGAGGACGGACTGGGGCTGCCAGGACTGCCCGCTGCCGAGTACCCAGAGGAACTGGAGGAGCCGGAGGGGGAGCTGGAGCTGCCAGCAGCCGAGTACCCAGAGGAGCTGGAGGAGCCTGAGCCTGAGGGGGAGCTGGAGCTGCCAGCAGCGAACTACCCTGACGCACCGGCGGGACCAGAGGGATTCGAACGAGCAATCGGGTAGGAAGTAGCCCAGGGACAGAGCTGCACAGTGGTGAGTCTGTATTGCGGAAGGACGCCGCTGATCCAGTGGCGGGACCCTCGTCCTGCCACTGTCAGGGCCCTGGGCTGGAACGCAGTGGTGTAGGGTGGGCCTGCGTTCCCCTCCCCTGCCTGAGGGGCGCGCTACTGACCTTAGCCGGCGCTCCCCTGCCTGAGGGGCGCTACAGACTCTGGCTGGCAGCCGCCCCGCCGCTAATTCCCTTCTGACGGAGGCGTGACCCAGGCCAGCCAGTGACCTCATAGCTCCCCACCGCCCCCTAACGGGTAGGTGGGTCGACGCAGATCACATACCCCCACACCTTGAATATGACATGCAGTTCTGGTTGCCCCATCTCAAAAAACATACATTAGAATTGGAAAAGATACAGAGGAGGACAACAAAAATGATTACGAATATGGAACAACTTCCATATGAGGAGAGATTAACAAGATTGGGACTTTTCAGCATAGAAAAAAGATGACTAAGGTGGCATATGATAGAGGTCTATAAAATCATGAATGGTGTAGAGAAAGTAAATAAGGAAGTGTTATTTACTTCTTCATATAACACAAGAACCAGGAGTCACCCAGTGAAATTAATAGGCAGCAGGTTTAAAACAAACAAAAGGAGGTACTTCTTCACACAATGTACAGTCAACCTGTAGAACTCTTTGCCAGGGGATGTACTGAAGGCCCAAACTATAACGGGATTCGAAAAATAATTATGTAAGTTCATGTAGGATACATCCATCAATGCTTATTAGCCAAGATGGTCAGGGATGCAACATCATGCTCTGGGTGTCCCTAGCCTCTGACTGCCAGAAGCTGGGAGTGGAGGACAGGGGATGGATCACTTGAAAATTGCATGTTCTGTTTATTCTCTCTGAAGCACCTGGCATAGGCTAGTGTCAGAAGACAGGATACTGGGCTAGATGGATCACTGGTGTGACCCAGCATGGCCATTCTTATATTCTGAAGGTACATTAACACCACCTTTTTTCTCCTAGTGAAGATATACCCCCCTACAGACTGTCTGAAACAGTAGTTCTGACAGGTGCGAACAGTAATTGAGGGCAATTAACTTTAAAATTTAAGTTGACCATTTGAATGGTCACATAAATTAAATCGCCGCTGATCATTTTAGCAGAATCAGAATGCAGCATTTTCTCTGCAGAGACTGGCAGATGGTGACTAGGAAGATGCCTAGCTCATTGTGCACTCAGCTACTCTTTTCCTCAAATGTAAAAGAAACCCCAAAGAGCTAGGAAAGTTCTGCCAGCCTTGTAATAAAGAGCCAACATGCAGGAGCAGGAATCCTACATAGAAGGTACCTTTACAAAACTCACATTTTGAGTAGAAGTAGCAGCACCAGCACCTACAGGGACAAATTGCGTTAGAAGTACCCAAGGGACTATGATCAAACAGTTTGTGACTGCTCTTTAGCCTAATTCTATTAGCAGCTGTGCAACAGAACCCAAGTTGAGCACAACTGAATTGAGCCATTTTCAAAAACAGTTCCTTTTGCACTGTAGTTTGTGTCTGAGTACAGTCAAATGTTTCTTCAGCCTGAAGAAGAGATCTCCAAGGTCTAAAATTGGAAACAGTGCAGTAGAGCGGTGTTCAAAGAGCTATTTCTACAGTACATGCACTCCTGGGGAGCTCTGTTGAACACTTCCGAAGCTACTGATGTTTTCTAGATCACAAATAGCTCCCAAATAAAGAAACTCAGTCACAGTTGTGGAAGCAGGGAAAGAAAGAGAGGGTATAAGTGCAGCCATTTAAGTGTCAGAGACAGAGCAACTGTTCTGTCAAGTCTTTGCCTAATATTGTGAGACCTGTAGAAGCAGGGCTCACATCAGAAGCGAGTGGAAAACAGCAGAATAGTCAGTGTGACCTAGCCTTGAGATAACGATGTTTGAGAAGAGAAAATACTGGAATAGATAGCAAATGTTTTAAATTAATGCACGTCACAAAGAGGTATAAATGCTTGTGAGATTTTGCTTGTACTTTGGAGAAACTGAGGCAGAGATGCTCTCTGTCAGCTGTATTCTTCCCTTGCAATTGCATGTCCTGAATAAAGCTGTCTCTGATTTTGTTGCTTCCAACCTGAGAGTGGAGTTCGTTTCTTCCACACTGTCTGAGAAAAATTCATCTGAGGAAAAGCCCTTTAATAGCCCCACTTTTGTTAGCCTATTAGAATTAGTAGGATTTCTAGCCAAGGGGGGGAAAACCACAGTTGAACTTCTCCAGAAATCAAGATTTCTTGTCACTCTGTGAGTAACTGGCACAGAAAGAGATATTGGCTTGTGCTTTTTCTTTTTTTTTAAGTGGGGTAAGAATGTATTTTCTCCTGTGGGTGTTTTACATTAAAAATTAATCTCGTCATCACAATAGTTCATAGCCTTCCAGTTACACAATCACAGATAACAAGAAAATAAAACGTGACAAGAGAAACAAGTTCTTCTCACACTACAGAACATGGATAAAATAGATATTTTAAAAAAACGTTTGTTTAAAACATCTGGGAAGAAAACTCTGGAAGATTTAATAATTAAGAGCTGAGAGGGCTACCAACTTAGATTTAGGTCACAGACAACGAGGGAAAAAAAAGAAAAAAATTTAAAAAGAGTGATGTTCCTTGATATTTCTAAGAAAACAGAAATTTCTAACACCCCATCTAAACCGAATTTATACTGCATAAGCAGCACAATAGGCACTACCTTAGGTTCTTTTCCTTTGAGGTCTCAAGTTTCTACTTACCTAGACTCCACATCGCTTGCTATCTGATAGCACATACTTACCCTTTAACATATCAATATCATCATTTTCTAGTTCAGCCATCCATTTGGGAGGAGAATTGGTGATAGGCTGCAAGAAGACAAACAAAATGCATGCTCAATCAAGTATTTTTGTGCATTGCTGTAGGAGATGTAAAGCTACCATCTCCAGCAATAATGACACCCAGTCAATAATATTAAATGAACTAAGGATTAAACCCCAGACACGGTGTAAAGAGCTATCCTCATCAGATGCTGTGTTTCTGTATTGGAGTCCTGTTTTTCCAGCATTTTTTTCCACTGTTGCTGACGCAATGCCCCCTTATCTCCCAAAGGGCAATATAGACAGTAATACTTCTGATAATAACCAAGTTCAGATCTAAAGCTTTCACTTCCAAGTTTCATATACAGTATGAAGCAGAAGATACATTTATTGTAAATTCTGAAACTCCCATAGAGGAAAAAGTTACCCTAGCAAGAAAATAGAGACTGTGACAAGTAACATGTGCACAAAGGAGTGTGTTCTCTAGGACAGTGGTTTTCAAACTTTTTTTCTGCTGACCCAGTTGAAGAAAATTGTTGATGCCCGCAACCCAATGGAGCTGGGGATGAGGGGTTTGGGAGGGGCTCAGGGCTGGGACAGAGGGTTGGGCTGCAGGGGTGAGGGCTGTGGGGTGGGGCCAGGAATGAGAGGGTCAGGGTGTGGGAGGGGCAGGAGGTTGGGGTGCAGGCTCTAGGGTGGGGCCAGGGATGAGGGGTTTGGGGTGCAGGAAGGGGCTTAGGACTGGGGAAGAGGATTGGGGCACGGGGCGTGGGCTTACCTCGGGAGGCTCCCGATCAGCAGAGCAGCAGGGGTGATAAGGCAGGCTTCCTGCCTGTCCCGGCACAGCGGACTGCACTGCGCCCTGGAAGCTGCCAGCAGCAGGTCCAGCTCCTAGGCAGAGGCGCGCAAGCAGCTCTCGCCCACAGGCACTGCCCCCCCAGCTCTTGGGGCAGGAACAGCATGTGGAGCCCCAGGGCCTCCCCGCCTAGGAGCTGGACCTGCTGCTGGCCAATTCCGGGGCGCAGCACAGTGTCAGAACAGGTAGGAACTAGCCTGTCTTAGCTGGGCAGCACTACCAACAGGACTTTTAACGACCCGGTCGGCAGTGCTGACCAGAGTCGCCGCGACCCAGTGCCTTACATTCCATGATCCAGTATTGGGTTGCGACCTGCAGTTTGAAAACTGCTGATCTAGGAGAGGTCTTAATAGAAACAGTGACATTAGCAAACTATATTTAAGAAACTTTATGGACAAAACGTCTGTATAGGGTACAGGGATTTCCAAAAGATAGCAACGTTGGAGAAAGAAGTGGGAGGAAATGTAAACAGGTTTCAATTAGAGGAGATCACTTACACTTTTGAAGGAAGCAGCAAATTCAGCAACACCTGGTACTGGATAGAAGGAGAGAGAAAGATAATTATTCACGACCCAAATATCATTGCCTTCCTGTTTCCAAAGAAGCCACAACTAACCATCATCTAAGGATACGTTTACCCTGCAGCTGTGAAGCATAATTCCCAGCTTAGGTAGGCATAAACACCTGCGTTAGCATATTAAAAATTACAGCGTGGCCACGGAGGTCACGGGCAACTTGCCTGAATACAATCCTGTCTGAGGTCCTAAGCAGAAAGGTTGACAGCTAGCCTGAGTTGCCATGGCCATGCTGATATATGTTTGTATGCTACATGGAACAGAGCTACTGCACATGTGCCAATCAAACTAGGAATTACACTTCCCAGCTGCAGTGTAGTTAGATAAAATCCCCAGGCACACCCTGCCATAAGACATGCCATCTCACTACATTAAATGTGAAATGTTAGTCACTTCAATTCATGCAAGAAACTGCAGCAAGTACTACAGTAGTTACAAGAATTCAGAATACTCCTTGGGAGACTACTCCTGCTGATTTGCCATGTGAGTGTCAAGAGCAGGCAGACAGAGTTTATTGACCAGTAGTTTACCCAGAGGTCCTAAGAAGTGTTCCTATCAGCCCTCGCTAGTTAGAGATCAACCACCTCACCAAGGAACGCACATCATTGTAGTTTAAATTCGTTGGTGAAGAGAACACAACCTGAGAAGTATCCCTCTTAGAAAGCTGCCACGAGGACATCCTGGATCTACTGGATCTACTCAAGCTGGATACCTTCTCCATTAAACCGATGTTACATTTACATGGCCAGATAAAGCCTAGAGGGTGCCACTCCCTGCACAACCAGACCATAACTCTGTGACCCACACAGGCCCCCTCCCAGGTGGGGGATTGCAGTACACTGATGGTCATGGGACCTTTCCTCCTCTGACTGGGACACTAGAAGCTGTCTCTTGCTACCTCCCACACGAGGGATCCACCCACATCACCAAGTCCTGGGGGAGAATCAGGCACGACTTACGCTGCTCCGGCCACAAGTCTGGGGATGCTCGGTCCAGCTTCTCAAAGCTCAACAGGGAGGCTTCCAGGTCGGTCCCTGGAAGGAGACAGTCAATCAGACACGGCGCACACCGCTCCCACCTCGCAGCCGGGTATGTCACACACAGCCCCGGCGACGCCCCGGCCGTACTGCCCCCGGGCCGTGGCGTGAGGGTGCCCTGGCAAGGCTCGACCGTGGCGCCCAACGCAGGACACTAGTGGCATCTGTCCGGGGACGTGCCCGGAGGGCAGGGCTGCCCGTTCCTGTGTCAGGCTCCATTGCCCGGGGCGGCCCCGCGGCGAGATGGGGGCGCCTGGCAGAGCCAGTCCCCAGGACCCTCACGGTGCCGAACCGCCGGCGACAGGGAGTGGGGGCAGCGACATGTAAAGCTCGACATGCGGCTTAGGAACCGGGCGGGTTGGGCCGGTGCCCAGGAGACGCCGCGGCTGAGCTCCGCGCGAAGGGCAGGCGGGACATGATAGGCGGAACCGGCTCCAGTCCCGGTGCTTCAAGTTCTTACCTTCCGTGGGAGCCGCCATCTTGCCCAGGTCACGTGACGGGCAACTGCCGCCCGCGGGAACGTACACGTGACTCCCTCTAGCGCCGCCCCGACACGCGTCACCTGCGTTCCTCTCCCTAGGAGGCGAGTTCGGACCCGAATTTCCACCCAAGCAGGCTTCCCATGCAGGGGGCGTTTCAGTTCACGTGGCCAATCCTCGCTCTGGGACGGTGGGCGGTTCCTGTGGGGCGGGGCCAAACGAGTTCGGATCCCTATTGGCCGGGACGAGCGGCACCGTGCTGTGCGAAGGCGAGGGTGTTGTCTAAGCGGCCAATGGCAGTGCGGGGGTGGGCCCTGCGCTGTGAGGGTCTGGCAGTCTCCCCGCGGCTTAGGGACTCCCAGCGGGCAGGATGGCGGCGCTGGCAGGTCGCGGGGCCCAAGCTGGGCAGCGGTTCCTATGCAGGGTGAGGCCGGGCGCCCGCAGCTCAGCGGGGCCCGAGGAGCCCCTTCCCCATGCCTAGGTGGGGGAGCCCTGTCGTGGCTCCGACGGGTGGGCCCGGGCTGAGCAGCTGCGGCTGGGGGCTCGGGGCTGGTCTCTCCGGCCTCGCCTCTGCCGCACAGTCCCCCGGGCTAGGGGGCCGTGTGGCCGCCGCACTACTGTTCCCGACGGGCTCTTGGGGGTCAGCCTGGCTGCCAGCGCGGCTCGACTGAGTGCGAGACCCGGGGTCACCGCCCCCTGCTGGAGGACGATCAAGCCTTGCACTCGCCCCGCGAGGGAGGGGTGCCTGGTCTGAGATAGGTTTTCTCTGGGGCAGACAGCGAGGGGTGGCAGCGGGACAGCTCTCAGACTCGGGGCAGCGAGGTTTCTGGCTATGACTGGTTAGGGTTACCATATTTTGTGCCTCCAAATGGAGGACACTCCACAGCCCCCCGGCCCCGCCCCAGCCCCGCCCACACCCCCGCCCCAACCCCGCCTCCTCCCCAAAGTCTCCGCCCCCTCCCTATTTGATTCGCGGGAAGCCTGTAGCAGGTAAGGGGTGGTGTGGGGGGAGGAGGCGCGGCCCAGGCTGGCCCCCCGGCGTTTCCAGCCTGGGTCGGCTCGGGCACCGGCCGACCACCCCCGGCCCGCCCAGCACTGCCGGCCCCCGGCGGACCCCCCCGGCTCCCCTCCCCGCTCGGCTCCCCTCCCCGCTCGGCTCCCCGGCTCCCCGGCCGGCTCGGCTCCCCGGCTCCCGGTTCCCCGCCCGGCTCCCCGCGGGCTCGGCTCCCCGGCTGACCGGCTCCCTGGCCCCGCGCCCGGCCCGGCACTGTGACCCTGGCCCGGCACTGCCCCACTGGTTCCCGGCCCGCCACCATGCTCCCGGCCCAGCACCACCGAGCCCTCCTGATTTTCCCGGACATGCCCGGCTTTTGGGGATTTCCCCCCGGACGGGGATTTGAACCCCCAAAAGCCGGACATGTCCGGGAAAATCCGGACGTATGGTAACCCTATGACTGGTGTGTGGGAGCTGGGCTGGGCGGGCTCCCGACAGGGCTCTGGATGGGGTCGGCCTCACCGCTTTAGTGCCATTGTGGACAGGGACTGACGGAAGCGGTTCTGATTGTTTCCCCGTCCTGCTGCCCCAAGGAGAGCTGTGGGACGGTACCGAGAAAACTGCGCAGTGGAAACCGTTTAGAACTGCACTAGTGTGAATGAGGGCAATTGTGCAGCACTTTCAAATTCGTCCACCTAGCAGAGCTAACTTGAACCATTGAACAGTTTGTTGGTTCCTTGCCATTGATTCGATTAGCACTTGTTCAGTTCTCTGGCCTACATACAGGGAATGATGGAGACCCCTCCCATGGCATATTAATTTGCAACCATTGGTGACTGTCCCCTGCATTGCTCCATCAGGATACAGTTGACTAATGGACCTTGGGGCTCAGATACCACGCTCCCTCCACAGCCACAAGCCAGGCAGGGACTGGATGGATCTAACCTCTGCAGAGACCCCAGGATTTGCCTCTTGTGTTTTTAACAGTATTGGTCTCTGTGTCTCTGCCTTTCTTTCATGTAGATCCCTGCAATAGTGAGTCCCACCTGGTATTCTTCATCCTTCTTCTCTTCTTTCTCAGTGGTGAGTTCATTCTTCTTCCTGATGACAAGCTTTACCAAAGGGAAAGAATTGGGGGCTCAAGGGGTCCTGGGTGCAGGGAAGGGTAGGAGGAGATGCAGATGGCAGCTATTTTGTTATCCAGCCACACATTTGCATGGCAGGAGCTTCACCCCGGTACTTTCACTTGCATAACTCAGGGTGCCCAGAGCCTATCTAATCTGGTGTTATGAAACTAAAGCAAGTTTTTGTGGTTGCATTGCCAAGGGGGTGGGTTTACATGGGAAGAAAATGTATTTGCTGAATTGACTTTAAATAGATCAGCCCAGATAGCAGGGCATAAAATAGTTTCCAGTCAAAACTCTAGATAAGGCTGGCTAACGCTCTAAGAAGTCTATAATAGCTACTGGGTCAGGTGAATTGTTGGGCTCTCTTCCTCATGCAGTGAAACACTTCCTTCACATCTCTCCTTAAAGGTCACTTCCAGGGCTTAAATTCTTAGAGACTTTCCTGGCCCTCCCCTTCCCTCCCCTCCCCCCCCCCCATTTGGGGCTCTGGGCTTCAGTTGTGAGGCAGGTGCGAGGTCGCAGGGGCTTCAGCCCCACAGGGAGGGGGCGCCAAGGCTCCCACAGGTTTGAAAATATTTACTGGAGCTCTGTTCTAGGCAGCTTCAGCTGAATTTAAGCCCTGGTCACTTCTGTCACGTCTCTTCCATTTGACTTCTAACTGTTTTTCCCTAACTCATTCATGCTTTGGGGCTCTTAGTGAAGTGAGGGAGGAGAGTCCTAAGGAGCCTTTCTAGTCATTGAGAGAGAGCGAAATCTGCCTTCTTATTAATCTAATTTAGATATTTATTACACACAGGAAAACTACATTACAATCTTAATAATGTTCTTTTAAAGTCAAGCAAACAAAAGTTAGCAAATGCCAGGAGTGACATATCCAGGGTAAGATCCAGACTAATGAGTAGTTGTGTCCCTCTGCCCTTTAACCTTAGGTGCCTTTTCACTGCTGTAGCCACCACTCCTGGTCTGCTCTCACACAGCCTCCAGCACATAAGTCACTCCAAGCTATATTGTGAGAGGGCTGCCTGCCAGACAGAGTGACCCCAACACACTCCCATTCCCAGATTTTCCCCCAGAAATGTATGTCTTGTACTGCCCAGCCCTTTCCTGGACAATACAAGCTTATATGAAGTTTGTCATTTAACTAATAAAAATAATACGCACACTTGCTATCCCAAGTGGAGTTTCCCAAACACTTCAATTCAAACACACTGGATTAGATAAAGTGATAAAACAAGAGAGAGATTTTAAGCACACACAGGTATAAGGCGTAAAAGTCAGAATTGGTTACAAGAAAAATT
Source organism: Trachemys scripta elegans (assembly GCF_013100865.1). Taxonomy (NCBI): domain Eukaryota; kingdom Metazoa; phylum Chordata; order Testudines; family Emydidae; genus Trachemys; species Trachemys scripta. Next base: position 43,207,682 of record NC_048301.1, read on the forward strand.
AAAAGGCAACTAACGCCTGATTTTGCCAACTAGGGTAAGGGTTCTCCATGGCTGGCATTAGACTTGCTGGGGCCGAAGCCCAATCCCAACGGTGTCAGCTCAGGGTGGCAGGGCTTGGGCAGGTTCAGACTTTGGTCCCCCCTCCTGGTCGTGTAGTAATTTTTGTTGTCAGAAGGGGGTTGTGGTGCATGGAACTTTGAGAACCCCTGAACTAGGGTAAATTCAGGGCAAAGTCTCACCATGTGATTCAGCAGTTCTATTGGCTGAACTTTCAGCCAGGATCCCTCCCCCAGTCCAGTCTTGTTTTTCTTTGTTCTTCAGGCGTCGTGAATGCCATAAGCAGAAAGAAAGGGAGGAATGATTTGTAGCATCTGTCATTCCTTTTTATAGCTTCCCCTCCTCCCACCAAGAAGCATTTCCTGCTGAGATCTAGGAGACAGAGTCTACCTGGATGGGAATCCCATGCTGTTTCTCTGCTAAAATGTAGATTTTTCACCTACGTCCCTTTTCCTGCTAGTGAATAGCCACTTAACGGGTGATGGCTCATTTCACCCTGGCTGAGGCATCAGCTTGCCTTTTGTCTCTGAGGAACTAGTTTGGCCACTCACCAGACTTGGAACATGTTTCAGTAACACCACACGGTGAAATCGTATAACTTTACATACAATATTGCCACACATTTTACCAGAAAAATAATGATCATCAAACTATGAGTTTTCAAACGATATCTCACAAGACATGCTTGTACAAAGATTATTATAATAGTGTGCAAGGGGTGAAAAATAAGATACAGACGTCACACCAGGATTAAGATGGCTCATGCAACCTTAATTCGTCCCCCTTGTGCATATTGATTCTGATGGTCTTTAACTATATGATCATATGTATTTTTTCCACAGGGCCCCTGCCTCATTCAGTGCATAAAAGAATGATGCTCACTTAATGAGCTGCTATTCAATATTTTGTTTTCTTGTCATTATTCATTGTGGCTCCAGGTTTATTTACTACACACTATTCAAACCCTGCTCTGAAGATAGAATTATTACTCTCTCAAAATGGGCTTTTCTGTGGTGCTCTCACCAGAGTATCTGAATGTTGTACAAACAATAATGAGTTTATCTTCATAACACCCCTGTGAAGTGAGTTGAAGTGAGGTGGTGGTGGTGGTATTATCATCCCCAGTTTACAGATGGAGAAACTAAGGCAAAGAGAGACTAAGGTCAAAAGTATTCACTAATTTTTGATGCCCAATTTCAGACACCTAAAAGCTGATTTTTCAGAGTAGTTAGCATTATATAGAGCATTATATGTTCAAAGCATAGCTCCCCTTGACTTCATTTGCAGCTCAGTGCTTGGCACTTATGCAGATCAGATGCTAAGGTCTTAGGTCAGGCACCCAGAATACGAGGAATGTAAATCTAGTGACTACATGTGAAAAGTTTGATTTAAGTGACTCAAATAAGAACTCTGTGGCAGAGACAGGGATGGGCAGCATTCAGCCATCTTAACTGTGAGACAGTCCTACTCTTCCTGCAGTCCCCTGCCTCATTCAGTACAAATCTTACAACTTCTGCAATAAATAAGGCAGGGGCCCTACAGACAAGAGTCTCCTTTAATATCCAACCCTGATTCATCACCAGAATAGGCCCATCCTGTCCACTGAACAAGATAAGGGTCCTGTGGGGGGGAAAATTGTGATGATGTAACTGAAGACTGTACCATAATGCAGACACACAAGAGGCTGAACTAAAGTTGCACAGGCAGCCTTAATTCTGGTATTTCCCAACTTTTGATTGCTTGACTTGGTAACTTAAATAATCTTCTTTTAATGTAGTTTTTTGTGTGTAATTTCCTAACTCTTAAAAAAGCAAATTGAGGAAAAAAAACACAGAAATTCCATTATGTGGCATCGTATTGACACCCAGTGGGCCATTAGCTGGGTTGGAACCTTGAGATCCACCACACAGACCTCAGTCACTTCACTTAATGGAATAACTGATGACAGTAGTAAGTTGTCATCCTCTAGTGGCCCAGCAGTAGAGGGAGAGACGCACTTTGCCAATGAGTTTCACAGATATTTGCTGACCACTGAGGAATCGTGAGACTCGAAAGGCTTGGGTTCCATTGCAGGCGGTTTTGTTCATCTTTTTACAGTGCAATGTTAGTAATCAAAAATAATAATATAAAGTGAGTACTGTGCACTTTGTATTCTGTGTTGTAATTGAAATCTGTATATTTGAAAAAGTAGAATAACATCCAAAAATATTTATAATGAATTTAAATGTGTATTCTATTATTGTTAACAGTGCAATTAAAACTGTGATTAATCACGACTATTTTTTAATCTAGTTAGTTTGTTTTGCATTAATTGCATGTATTAACTGTGATTAATTGACAGCCCTAGTTATTACAGAGAAAATCCAGATTTACCCCTGCGTTGGAGGGAACATGCTTTGTGGGGATGTCACATGTGCAGCCTGGTCATTCATAAGAGCAGTGAGGGGATGGAGTTCAACGTTCAATGAGGAGGGAATCTTTGGAGATTATAGCTGTTATAATTGAAATCCCTACTGAGCATATGCAAATTGGGATTTCCCCCCTTCCCCCCAAATTTGGGTGGATTTGTATGGTGACAGCAAAAGGCATGTATAAAATCATGACTGGTGTGGAGAAAATAAATATGGAAGTGTTATTTACTCCTCATAACACAAGAACTAGGAATCACCAAATGAAATTAATAGGCAGCAGGTTTATAACAAACAAAAGGAAGTATTTTTTCACACAAAGCACAGTCAACCCGTGGAACTCCTTGCCAGAGGATCTTGTGAAGGCCAAGTCTATAACAGGGTTAAAAAAAGAGCTAGATAAGTTCATGAAGGATAGGTCCATCAATGGCTATTGTCCAGGATGGACAGGGATGGTGTCCTTAGCCTCTGTTTTGCCAGAAGTTGGGAATGGGCAATATCACTTGGTGATTACCTGTCCTGTTCATTCCCTCTGGGGCACCTGACATTGTCCACTGTTGGAAGACAGGATACTGGGCTAGATGGACCTTTGGTCTGATCCAGTATGGCCGTTCTTATGTCCCTAACACAAAGGCCATCTCCCTGCCAAATTTCAAGTCTTTGCTCCAAAGCTTTCGGGTGCTAGAGCTTTTTAAAGGAAAAGTTGCCAAAATTTGTTAATTTGCAAAACAACATATTTTCTCTTAGCCTTGCTCTCAGAAATGACTAAACCATTCTGGCTGAAATTTTCCCAAAAAAATTCACCCTTGGGAGAGACATCTAGTATAGAATCTTGAACTGTTGAAGTCTGCCAAAGTTATAAGCAACTGAACACAGGGTCTTTTAAATGGGAAGTGTTGGGCAACATTAAAAATAGGTGGTGCTAGCAGCTTCTTCTGTATGGTATCTAGGCACAAAAGGGAGGCAGACACACCACCCATTAACCTGTGCTTTGTCTTCTGCAGCCAGCAACCAAATTGTTCATTGATGGGAAGTTTGTTGAATCCAAAACTACCGAATGGATCGATATCCACAACCCAGTAAGTGAAATGACCTATGCTGCTGTGTGGGCCCTCGCTGTGGTCAGGAAGGGGTTCCACCTCACTGAAGTCACTTGGGGAGATGCAGGGAATGTGACTCTTGCAATTGCCTTCTTAGGGGTCAACTGTCTTCTCAAGGTTAATGCCAGACCCAGTAGAAATGATGAACGCTGCCTTCTCTCCCCTACATAGTAGATCTCCAAGAGGAGACTTAGGCCTCTTTTTCTACTCTTTGCACACTGGAGGGGCTCTGTGACTAGCAGGGCCGGCTTTAGGCCAATTCCACCAATTCCCCCGAATCGGGCCCCGCGCCCAAGAGGGCCCCGCGCCCAGTGGCAGGGCCGCCCAGAGTGGGGGGCAAGTGACAGAGAATCCCTTCCCTGGCTAGAGGCACCTTTTTAATTTTTACTCACCTGGAGGCACTCCGGGTCTTTGGCGGCACTTTGGCGGCGGGTCCTTCAGTGCCGTCAAAGACCCGGAGTGAGTGAAGGACCCGCCGCCAAAGACTAGGAGCGCGGCCGGGTTAGTACAAGCCCCACGTGTTTTTTTTATGTGGTTTTTTTTTTAGTCATCCCTGTCGGGGCCCCGTCGAAACTGTTTGAATTGGGCCCCGCACTTCCTAAAGCCGGCCCTGGTGACTAGTACATCAAGTTAGTAAATGGTTTCTGTCACAGAAACGTAGGACTGGACTTACGTGATTTGATGTAAGCCTGAAGGTAAACTCCTGGCAGAGACTGGTCATGGTGTAGACCCCACCTCCCCTCAAAGGGGGAGGAGAGAATCCTGGCTGGAATCTGAGGTTCTTTTCCCCTCCTTTGATGGAGCTGCCATCTTTAAGCTGTGAAATTCCAGTGAATTTGGCATCAAGTACCATGTTGGATGCAATTGCTTTATGAGTCTGGTCTCAGAACTCAGATTTTGTTAAATTTATTTCTGTGTCTGCCTCCGGGGGGCAGATTCAATTGAGACTGCATGGAGGGGGATCCTGCCTGACCCTTGCAGCAGGTGTCTAGACAGTGGGTTCTTGGACTTTTCTGTGTGGAGCCCCATTTTGACAGTCTAATCATTATTTTTACATATTCTTGATAGTGATCAGAACAATGAGACTCATTCAGCAAAGTTGGCTCACCCAACTAAACTCATTATATCTAGTGAGGAGATTCACCTTTTGCAAGGCTACTTGCTTTCTTGTTTTATTTCTTCTGCTCTTGCTCTGAACGGTTAGTTATCTTTATTTTGCAGATGTTTCTCTGAATGATGTCACTGATGATCTCTGTTATGTCAAAGCAATTTTAGAAAAACCTACATTAAAATAATGTTATGGTTAAAACAAGCTCTCAAAAGATAGGAAATGCTGGATTTATGGTTGTCCATACTAATTATGATATAGTACTTAACTTCGTAATCACTTATTGATTTTTCCAAAGGACCCGTGCCTCATTTAGAGCACAAGAGGAACAGCAGATGAGGCATGGAAAAGACTGTTATACAGAGAGAGACTGCTGTCCATAGGATCCCATCTTATGCACAGCAGAGGTGTAGTGAAGAGGCTGAGAGATAAGGAAGCATAAAGAATCTTGTAGTTAAAGCACTGATGATACTGAACCCAGGGAAAATGGGTTCCATCCCTGACTCTGTTGCAGTCACTGTTAGGCAAGTCCCTTAAACCAAAATGTTCAGAGTTGGCCGCTGTTTGTTTTCTCGATGCCCGTCTTGAGACACCTACAGCTTGATTTTCAGAGGTGCTGAACATTCAACTCTAGTTGAAGCTGTGCCCTCAAAGTATGTGAGGGGAGGAGTTTCTCCCTGACATCAGGGGAATCATGTAAGTATTGTTCCATTTTGGAAGGATATCAGATCAGGGATGTGAAAGGGGTAGTGAATGGCTGAGGGAGATGGCATGAAGAGGATGAGTTTTGATGTAATTGGTTGTTCCATCAGGCCACAAACGAGGTGGTTGGTCGTGTCCCGAAGGCCACTCAGAGTGAGATGGAGGCAGCTGTGACTTCATGCAAAAAGGCTTTACGGAACTGGTCAGAGACATCGGTTCTGAGCCGCCAGCAAATCTTCCTGCGTTACCAGCAGCTCATCAAGGACAACCTGGTGAGACACTTATCACTGTGCTCAATGGCTGTCGCTGAGTACATGCCAGTAGTCCAGGGTGGGCAGGCTCGAGTACTGTTTCCTGGGCGCAGGGCAGTGCTGCCTGGGTTTATGAGCAGAATGGGGATGGCATTCCTCATGCCAAGGAAGGGATGGTGTGGTGCTCTTCAGGCCCATGGGGACAAAGAGGTAAGGGCAGATTGTTGTTTGCATTTTATCTTTACACCAAGTGCTGTTTCAAGTTGTCTTGAGGTATAATGGAATCAGTGAAGGCAAAAGGGAGAAATATCTGCAAGAGTTGTTCTCACTAGGGCTTTGCAGTCACCCGTTCTGCATCCCCAGATTGCTTGGCTGTGATGCCGTAGGATTCAGATCGGCCCTACAATTCCAGTTGTCCTAATTAAAACATTCCCTTTCTGTAGGTTGGCTTTTCACACGTACAGTGACTCATACTAAGAAGTAGCAAATTGGGTAGTGTTTCCTTTCCAAGCCCCTCCTTGCTGGTCCATTTGTTGTGGTATTTGGCTATCTGTGGAACAGTCTATCCTGCTTCTACCTCCCACTTGTGCTGGTTGGCCCTTTTTTTTCATTCTCTCTCTCTTTATTTTCAGAAAGAAGTTGCCAAACTCATCACTTTGGAGCAAGGAAAGACCCTGGCTGATGCTGAGGGAGACATATTCCGAGGCCTCCGTAAGCTACTGGCTCCTCCCACTATAAGGGGCTTTCAGAAGCTATGGGCAGGGGAAAAGTCCAATGAGCAACATGGGCTGTAGAACACAAGAAAATAGCCCCCTTCAGAGCCTTCACATGAGGGTAGAGGGATGGCCTTGTCTATACCTTAGAAGCTGCAGATGGAAAAGGTCCATTTTCCTTGTGCCATTTAAAAGTTGCAGCCTACTTCCTCTCCCTGCATGTTATACTGACTCCAAATGGCTTTTAATAGGCTGTGGGTCTCTTCCGTGTGCAGAAATGGCTGGGATTGGTACCCGGGTGCTTCTTGCACTGGGAAAGTTTTGTTAACTTAACTCAGGGCTCCTGTCATGCGAACATTGAATGCACTGAGGAAACAATCCATTTACAGCCAGCCAAGCTACTGTGCTTGGCCATGCAGGGAGTGTTCATGGTGCATGGGAACTGTAGGTTGTGGGGAAAGATGCAGGAAGAGAGAATTGCATTGTGGCATTGTAGAGAAGGCAGCTTTGAAGCTGAGTGGTAGGAGCTCACTCTTTGGCATATCACCCTTTCTGCTGCAGAGGTGGTTGAGCACGCCTGTAGCGTGACATCCCTCATGCTGGGAGAGACCCTGCCCTCCATCACTAAGGATATGGACACTTACACCTTTCGTCTGCCTCTGGGAGTGTGTGCAGGGATTGCACCATTCAATTTCCCAGCCATGATTCCTCTCTGGATGTTCCCCATGGCCATGGTTTGTGGAAACACCTTCTTGATGAAGCCATCGGAGCGTGTGCCAGGAGCACTCATGTTCCTTGCTAAGCTGTTACAGGATGCTGGTGCCCCTGATGGGACTCTGAACATCATCCATGGGCAACATGAAGGTAAACTCAGGCTAGTCTGCTGAGTTGGCTACAGAGTGTGAGGGTGTGTTGGGGCATATGTGCTTTGAAGGGAGGCATAGAGATGTTGGGGTTTCCACTGTTATGGACCTGCATGTTTGGGAAAGTGGGACAAGGGGGATCCAGGGAACTGCAAGGCTGATGCAGGACGATAGAGAAACCTTTAAAGAGAGAGGGTGGACAACATTTAAATCTGATGTACTTTTAGATTCCTAGGATGGTCTTTTCAAAGTGTCCAAGTGACTTAGAAACACAAGTACCGTTGACTTAGGGTACTTGTACTCCGAAGTCACTTAGGCACATCTGAAAATACCACCCTCAGAGCCTAAATTCAGATTTAGAAGCCTAACTTTAAGCACCCAGTTTGACAGATTTTGGGTGGTTAAAAAGTAAGAAGGGTTCTGGCAGTTCTGGAGCTGGAAGAACATCAAGATATAAAGGATAAGGAGTTCTGTGAACTTCAGTGTGTTGTAGGGACTGGAGTGGGAGAAGGTGGCTGGGATTCGAGTGCTAGAAGGGCAAAGGCCAGGGTGGGTGGAGGAGCTGGGATGTGGGTGCTATGGGGACAGAGTGATGAGGATTGGAGAGCCAGGCAGATGAACAGAGGGGCAGGGGTTCAAGTGCTGGAGAGTGAGCAGAGGGAGGGGATGGGCAACAGTGGAATCCCTGTAATGGTGGTACATAGAGGGGCAGGAATCTGGGTGCTTGGGCTGTGGGTAGTAGAGGGATGAGCATTGTGGGGATGGGCGTGGAAGGCCGGAAGGGACCATTTGATCAAAATGGTTCCTTCCGGCCTTGAACATTCTGGAGAGGAATGTTAGAGTCCCAGCATATAATGAGCTATTTCCTTTTTGAAGCTGTGAATTTTATTTGTGACCATCCGGATATCAAGGCAATCAGCTTCGTGGGGTCCAATCAGGCTGGAGAGTACATCTATGAAAGAGGATCCCGGAATGGCAAGAGAGTCCAATCCAACATGGTAATGCCCCTCAATGTAGCAGAGGTTTCAGCCTACAGACTGCTACTCTCTTGTATACATGCTTATGACCTTTTCCATTCAGGGTCTGGGACTGACTTGAATTTAGGCAGTTGGATGTGCTGAGAGAGATTAAGCTTCCCCTTTCTACCAGGATGTTAGCAGCTCAGTAACAGTTACGATATGAAGTTGTGACTGCAGAGCTGGAAAGACGGTGGGCCAGGTGTATTTAGCAGTTTGAGATTGTATATATGTCTTGTATTTTAGGGAGCCAAGAACCATGGTGTGGTGATGCCCGATGCCAATAAGGAGAACACCTTGAATCAGCTTGTTGGAGCTGCTTTTGGAGCAGCTGGCCAACGCTGCATGGCCCTGTCTACAGCCGTATTAGTGGGAGAGGCAAAGAAATGGCTGCCAGAGCTGGTGGAGAGAGCCAAGAACCTGCGAGTTAATGCAGGTACAGATCTGTTTGGTAGCTTCAGGTTAAGCACCTGGCTTGTGTGTTTTTGTATATCTCGTACATTGCAGTGTGTGACTGTGAGGACTTGGCTCCATGGGTTTGGTGCATGAAGGTGGGGGTTGGAAGACTGCCTGCTTGGAGGCTCCGTGGGTGTGTGACAAGAGGTCTGGATTCAGCACCACATGTTTGGGGTGCTGGGGGGGATCTATTGTGAGGGTGGGCTTGACTGTGTTACTAGAACTCTAGTTTTACTTTCACAACATTAGGCAGTTTATAACTGTGGGTTTGGGGTTTTGTGTAAAAGGACTCAGCCCTGCCTTTAAAGTAGCAACCCCACTTATAACATTAACAGACTTTTATTCTAGGAACGTTTCCCTTTCTTTCAATTTGCGTTCAGTAAAGTCCTTCGGACAGAAGCATATCTCTTTCTAGAGGGGGATAAGTTAATCCTCTGTTGGATTTTGTAGTTGATGTAAACAAAAAAGAAACAAACAAAGGTAGTTGATGTAAAGATCTTTGCCATTCACATACATTTTTATTGAAAAATAATTGAAAAACTCGATACATAGATTGCTTTGCATTTCTTGGATGTTCATTTTCCAGCTCCATTTATAGGCCTTGTACAGTGTATTTCTAACTGTGTGTGAATTAGGTTTTTCCATTTTATTTTATTTTTAACTTTCACACGATAGAGCTCTCTATTGAGTTATATTGTTATGCCTGTACAAAAACTTAAGTAGTCCCCCTCTTTTCTGCCAGCATAGATGCCTTCCCTCCACCCCATCTCCTATTTTTGAAGAGATACTTTTGAGAGGACCATCCTATTGATGAGACATCATTAACAGAAGCATTACAGTTATATTGAAATGGGTCTCTTGCTATTTAGGACTAGCTTAACTAAAACAAAGACTTAATCATTTTGCATCTTCTTCATTCTAATTCTCCTTAAATATGTTTGTGGACCTCCAGCATATACAGAGTCTCCATTTGAGCAGCCAGTTGGAGGCATATGTGCATTAAAGATTGATTTAAAAAAAAAATACATTACATTCTCACACACACACACAAAGAGTACAGGGGAGTTAAAAAGTCAAAAGACAGACTAAAAACAAAAAGGCTTTTTGATATTTTTTTTTAAAGCTCATGGTTTCTGAGGCCAATTTCATGATTTTTTTCAGGATCCGACTCATGACTTTTAATCTCTTGAGATTGGCAATACTGCAGACTAAACAAACTCAGTTCCCCTTTGACTCAATCTTATGCTTGTTTTTAGCAGCTATCATATGTAGCATATACAGGACAAGATGACCTTTTGTTACCTTTCCCCCTCTATGGTTCAGAAAGGCTTTTGCAAAACTTTCAAAATTTTCAGAACTCACACAGCAACTGTCAGCTCTATGTGTTTTGGGTGTGGGGTCTTCTGTCTCTCTGTTTTGGAAGCATGGGGCTTTTCTGTTGGTTTGGGGCTCCCCTATGGGTTTGGAGTTCAGGGTCTCTTGGTTCTCTGTGTTTGAGTTTTGTGTTCCTCTACTACTTAATTTTAGAATTCTTGTATCTTTGCTGGGAAGGTAGTTGTTGGTTGTTCTCTTTAAATATGAAACCATCATAATTCAAACCTTCCCTTGCTTCTGTACTTCAAAGGAGACCAACCAGGAGCAGATCTGGGGCCCTTAATCACCCCCCAAGCTAAGGAGCGGGTCTGCCACCTGATTGAGAGTGGAGTGAAGGAAGGAGCTGCCCTCCTCCTGGATGGACGAGACATCAAAGTGAAGGGTTATGAGAAAGGCAACTTTGTTGGACCAACCATCCTTGCTAAAGTCCAGGTGAGCTAGTCAACGGACTGGTCACTGGATGCAACGGAATGAAGTATTTCATAGGTTCATTGGAAAGGGTGGCACTTGTAGTCTGCCCAACACAGCTGGCAATGGCCCAGGGGGCTTATCGGTCTTGATAGGCTAGCTGGCAAATTGCTGGTTCAGTGTGTGCATTTGAGCACTTAGTGATGTTGCATGTATTAATTGGGCAAGGTAGGATGGTTAAGGTTCCAACCTCGGTATATCCTGAAACCTGGATTGGAGAGTGATCAGTGACGTGGTCTGTGATTGGCCTGAGAGATGGGTGCAGATGAAGCTAGGAAATTGGGAGGTAGGAAGGTAGAAGTGTGGATGGGGGGTGATGCAGGCAATTAATTGCCAAACCCACAGCTCTTGCGTAAGAAATTGGTGGTTTGGAATGACAGTGGGAGAGTTGTAGGCAGTGTGAGTGCAAGGGAGAAGGATGGTGGGTAGGGTGCACTGGGGTTGACTGGCAGGCAAGATATGTGCCAAGTTGTAGTGATGTGGTCACCCAGGCAGGGAGGATGGAAAGCTAGGAGTTATGGAAACAGAAGCAAACCAATCAGGGTGGATAAAAATAAAAGATTTAAAAAAAAATGCAATTTTTTTTTAAATCAGGTTTTTTCCCTCAAAAAGCATTTTATCAAAAAAATCTATTTAAAGATCGTTTTAATTAAGATGCATTCTAGCTCAAAAATATCTAATGGAATAGGAATTATAAATTCTAATTCTATAGTATGAGACAATATATTCATGTAATGTTTAAAAAAAGTTTTGTAAATGAGTTCCAATAGTTCATAGATTAAGGACCCAATTTTATGGCGTTCCACATGCTTCTGTATAGATTATTTAGGTTAATCTTTCTATCTACCCAATGGGACTCAATGCTCAGTCTAGAAGATACCATTGGAGATGCTTAGTTTTGGAGTTTTCAAACTGGATTTGTGTCTCCAGAGGTAACATGCTTGTTAACAGCAAAAATGTTTTTAAATAAATAAATATATAGAGGTGAGAAATAAGAGACCTCAACTCTATTGTCCTTTTGCAAATTTGTGTACACAGTCTCAATCCCTTACCTCTCTCTAAAAGTGCAAAGTTTCAAAAAGTTAAACGAATAGAAGGTTGTTGGGGGCGAAATAAATCAGGACAAGAAGTCGTCTGTGAGAAGTGAGGGACATATGCTTGTTTTGTTCAAATATTATATGTTTGCTGTTGAAGAAAAAAAATCCAGAATACTTAACGTTGTTGTTTTAGTTAAATAAACCAATTTAAATGTCTGTCTGGTGATGTTCTCCTCCTAATACAGCATGGCAAGAAAATCCTCCAAATATTAATGATTAACCTGTTGAATTGGAGCTAGTTCACCTCCCAATGACTTCATAAATATCTGCTTTAGTTACCTTTCCTAAATGAAATAACCAATCATTCATTTTCTGATATAGCTGTAAAACTAATCTGAAAAGTTTTCAAAACAAATCACTGTTTAAAAATGTATAGTGTGTACCTTCTAAAAATGAAACCTACATCTATCTCTGAGTTGTGAAGAATATGTATTAAAGTTATAACAACCAACAAGAATGCACTTTTATGTAGAAAACCATTATTAAATTGAGTCTTCCTGACTAGTGACTTAAATCAAACCCACGCTGAAACCAATCCTGACTGAATCTAGGCCCCTTGATCAGCCCTCAGGTCAAAGAGTAAATTTGTCACTTGACTGAGAGCAGGCAGTGGATGTGGTAGTTGGGCATGACAGATGGCAGGGCATGGCATTGGGGTTGGTAGCTACCAGGGCATGAGGGACAGTGGGGCATGCAAATTCAACAAGGACAAATGCAAAATACTCCACTTAGGAAGGAACAATCAGTTGCACACATGCAAAATGGGAAATGACTGCCCTAGGAAGGAGTACTGCAGAAAAGGATTGGGGTGGGTCATAGTGGATCACGAATTAAATATGAGGGAACAGTTTCAAAAAATATGTGACCATAATTCTGGGATGTATTAACAGGAATGTTGTAAGACATGAAAAGTAATTCTTCCACGCTACTCCGCACTGATTAGGCCTCAACTGAAGTATCGTGTACAGTTCTGGGTGCCACATTTCAGGAAAGATGTGGACAAATTGGAGAAAGTCCAGAGAAGAGCAACAAAAATTATTAAAGGTCTAGAAAACATGACCTATGAGGGAAAATTGAAAAAAATGGGTTTGTTTAGTTTGGAGATGTGAGGACAGAGAGGGGACATAAGTTTTCAAGTACATAAAAGGTTGCTTCAAGGAAGAGGGATGGCCTAGATAATACCTAGTCCTGCCATGAGTGCAGGGGACTGAACTAGATGACCTCTTAAGGTCCTTTCCAGTCCTACGATTCTGTGATTCTATGCAGGATGATGTCCAGTGAGGTGCAGGATGGTGAGTGATGATGGGAATGCTCCGAGGGTTTGATTTGTGTGTGGGGTGGTCTCTGCTTTGGGGGTGTCTATGCATTTCCCTGACATGAGTTTTGTTTTCTGCTGTTTCTCCCTTGACAGCCAAGCATGACCTGCTATAAGGAGGAAATCTTTGGGCCAGTTCTAGTAGTTCTGGAAGCAGACACTCTTGATGAAGCAATTGAGATAGTGAACAGAAATCCCTATGGAAATGGAACTGCAATCTTCACCACCAATGGCGCCACCGCTAGGAAATACTCCCACTTGGTGGACGTGGGGCAGGTATGTATCCATAGGGTAATGTATAGGGTAGAATTATTCTCATCAGTGCTTGCCATGTACATGAGACACCCATCTAGCCCTAGCTTCTGATTTCTGTCTTAAGGTGTTATAATGTTTGATTAGGTAACATACTATTATCTCATATTTAAGGAAACTGTATCTAGTATCTTTCAGGGGAAGAGAAATATGAGGCTGTTCTGTTGTTGCTACAATCTGGTACTTGTTTCTTCTATTAATGTAGTGGCTTTACTCTGATTTAGGTGGGTGTAAATGTTCCAATACCAGTGCCTCTGCCCATGTTCTCCTTCACTGGCTCTCGTGCTTCTTTCAGAGGAGACACCAATTTCTATGGCAAACAGGTAACTCATCAAATTAGGAAACATATTGTGTTTTTACTACTCTGTCAACCTAGTGCAGGAAGCCAGGTGGAGGTGAAGGAAGAGACCACCAGATTGCATTAACAAGGTGGAGACTTGTGAATGGAGGGAGAATTGAGCAATGTGCTTTATTGCTGGGGCAGAGACCTCAGGATATCGGGAAGGGCAGAGAAACTGGCAGCTCCCATGGTGGAGATCTTTGTACTCTGAAGGTATAGTGGAAAGTTTGCAGGAGTCCCAAGGCCAAATGTACAACCCTTGTTTCTCTCATTTCCTTCAGGGGGTGCAGTTCTATACACAGCTGAAGACCATCATCTCTCAATGGAAAGAGGAAGATGCCACAGTTACCAAGCCTGCTGTAGTTATGCCAACCATGGGAAACTAACCAGCTTTTACAGGGGTACCATCCATGGTGCCCTTCACCTTCTGTGCTTCAGACTTCTTCCAGCTGTGTCCTGATTGCTTCTATTCCCTATTTCCCTGGGAGTAGAAAGCCCTGTTCTCCCTAAGATCTCTATTTCCAAACAAATCAGGGAGGCTCCTCATGTAACGCCCAAACTAAGTTTTCTGTTGCTCTCAACAATTTTCAGCTAATTGAGTTCAGTTTCTCCCCAGAAGAAACACTCTCCTTTAGTGACAGGTCAGATGACAAGCCTGGGCACAAATTCTTTTTTTTTTTTTTTCCCCCCCCTGCTCCCCAACCCTTCAAACTGAACTTGCACAGGCTCCATTTTCCACTGTATCTGACTTTAGTCCCACTGACTCGGTGCTGCAGCTTTCTCCACATCCCTCTTTGGTCCAATATTCTGATTCCACCTCATTCTGAGAAACTCTCCCTGTTGCAAAGAAGTGGCTTTTCCATTTTGGGCAGGTAGCAAGTTTGAGAGTGTCTCTGAAGTTCTGGAGAGTTTAACCCCATACCCACTGAACAGTTTTTGAAGGGCCTGACGCTTGGGAACTGACTGCTTTAAGAGTTTTACAGGGAGGTTTACGGGGGTGCTTGACTGAGTATCAAGGAGATTCCTGAGAGTGTAGAGTGAGTCCTACCCTACCTCGCTCTGGTTGGAAACTTTGATCCCCATCATGTATGTATCCTGCCAACTCCTGTTAGTTCTCAGCTCTGACTGTTAGCTGAAACCTCTTGCAGGGTGATGCTTACTATGGTAGCAGCAGTGTGCCTACGTGCTCTGTGACCATGGAAGCAGAAGCACAACCATGTGTATGTCCACTCCTGGCTGGTGGTGTTCAAGCCCTGTGAGACGGGGTGGAATTGGCAGGAAGGAGGCATTTCCTTCCTCCAAAGGCAACCAATCTCAATCTTTTAGTTTCTCTTCCTGATTGTCATATGTCTATGCTGCTACTGCCCTCTACTTGATTCACTGTCACACCTGTTCAAGTGTGTGTGCATCTTTTAGTGACTGCAGGCCCTAATACTAGTGACAGGTAAGGAGGTTCTGTTAGCCTATGTGATAAAGGTCTTTGTAGCTGGAGATCTGGGGTTCTATCCCCTGGGTGGGTGGGAAGGATTGGGTTTGAGCTGGTGACTCATGATGCAGCCATGGAATAGTTAAGGAAAGGTCCTGGGATGGGGTAAGATTAAGGGGACATTGTTAGCTTCACTTGGACTCTGCTATAAGTGGCAGGGACTTGCATAAAGTTGCTTCTTGCACCCAAGGAAAATCATGCTATTTAACGGATTCTAATCATGATTCGTTGGTCTGATTGAACAAACTGAATGTGAACACTTTGTATCCTGCCTTCTGGTAAAGATGCCTTTTGTAACTGACAGCTGCCTGACTTTAATACAACTGCTGAGGTGCCACTAATATTTGTGTATTTTCTCTCTGGTTCCATTATATCATAGAGGGGAAATGCTCATATTTCTGCAATTTGATTATGGATAAAAATTGCTAATGCATTTCTTCAATTAATGACCTTTTGGGGGTTTTTTTGTTTGTTTTTGAATAAGACCTTGTCTGGATATAGTGTTAATTTGCCTCTTGGGGTCAGCTGCGCCATTGATCCTATTACTAAATCTGCTTGGATCCAAGTCGCCACTTCCTTTTACACAGAGCTCACTTCTGCCAGGAAGACTTTTGCTGGTTCCACGTACATATCACTTCATTCCAAATGCTCTTTATGCTCATACAAAACACTTTTACTCCAGAGCAGAAAGAGATCTTCATCAGAATGCAGTGACGCACCTTTTGTGCCATCCCATCCTCCAACCCAGATTCCATTGGGCAGCTGGGGAAACCCTACCCACCTACAGAACTTGAGCCAGGGGAAGAATAAAAGATTTTTTTATTTTAGAGGAAAAAACCTTAAACACGTGTTTATAAAATTAATTTACAGTCCCCTTTCAGGCTGGTTTCAAATGAAAGCCAAACCAACACCACACTAAAATGGGGATATTAATGATTTCACAGCTGTAGCATCATTCCACTTACACAAGCGTCCCAGAAGAAAACGTGCAGATGAGGCAGTAACCATCATTACCTTACGTCTTGTTCAATCAGAGACTACGGCCACCTTACTGTGCTGTCTGTGACGTTACCATCTCAATATCTGGAAGGATTGCTCCATGAGAAGAGGGCTCTGATACTGGGAACTGCTGTGTGATGAAGGTCAGGCTGGGAGCAATGTTTTCAGTGCTGCAAAAGTAAAGCTTTGCAGATGAATCAGCAATAACATGCTGCTGTTCCACCATACGTGGTGGGGAGGGAAGGGGCTAAACAGTAACCTCTAGTAAGATGTAAGCTTATGCTTTCAAATCTCCATTTTCTTCCCTTATCAATCAGGCTTCTCTCTTCTCCCACCCCCTTCAGGCTCTTACCAAATCCTGTCAGCTCCTTCCTTTACAAACTAAAAATCCATCCTTTCCCATTGCCAAGAACATCCTCGTTAACATCAAGGTTACCTCTCGCCTTGAATACAGTAGAACCTCAAAGCTATGAACACCAGAGTTACGAACTGACCTGTCAACTAGACACCATGTGGAACTAGAAGTAAGCAATCAGGCACCAGCAGAAACAACCCCCCTATTCTCTGTCTCTCTCTCACTCACACTCTCACACACACACACACACACACACCCCCACACACACACCCCACCCCACCCCCCGAAAACCCCCGCAAATACTTTACTCTGGCGGTATCGCATCTTAAAGGTAAGCACATCTGGGCTGCCTGTCCCCACCACCCCTTACTTGCCACAAGGTGGGCAGCCACTTACAGGCGGGAGGTGAAGATGCTGAGGTTCACAGGCACAGAATAGGAGCAGCTCCCCACTTTCCTGTAAGCCAAGGGTGCTGTCCTCTTCCCCCCTGCCCCCGCAATCTTGAAAGCTCAGTCCAACCCGGGAAAGAAGCTAACTGAGCTGTTTCTGGAGTGTGAGCTACTTGAGCTGGTGCCTGAGCTCCTCCCTGTGTGCTGCGCTCTAGAGGAGCAGCTCACTTTTAAAGGGCCACAGCCGGCACTGCACGCCCACTGATGCAGAATGCCCCAGGGTGCCTCACTCCTCACCCTTGCAGCCAGGGGGCTAGAACCAGCTGCCTCTCCCAACTCGCTAGGCAGCCACTTACAGGTAGGATGTGAAGACTGAGATTCGTAGGCACAGGTGTGAGCCCCCGCTCCACGCAGTCCACCCTGAGGAGCATCCCATAACATCTTGTTTGGAGTTATGAACATTTCAGAGCAACCTCCATTCCTGAGGTGTCTGCAACTCTTAAGATTCTACTGTACTACAACTGCCCATCTCGCTTTTTCCAGCCTGCTGCTCTACACCAAATGCCATCTCTAAAATCCTCACTTGCATTCAAGGGAATGGGTTTAAATGTTTTTAAAAGTAGACAATTTTTAAATTAAAAAGGAAATAGGTGAAGGTTTTAAACAAAATCACAGTGGGAAAAATAGAGGTTTAAAAAAAAAAAACAAAATTAATTTTGTCAGATCAAGCATTGGATCATGTATTTGCCTTATCTTATTGCTGTTGCCCTGACTTTGAGTCTTTTCTTAACCTCCATTTTAAACTCAAGCTACTCCATTGTTTTTCTATCTGTTTGTACAGTGCCCGGCACAACGGGCCTCATTTCTGAATGAAGTATCTAGGTGCTATTGCAATATAAACAATAAATGCACTGATCTTTTCACTATTTTTTTTTAACCTTCCACATCCTGTGTAAGATTCTCCTCCAATACTGCACCTGTACTCCTGCTTTCATCCCTATTCTTATTTGAATTACAGTTGTGCTTAAAGGCCCCCCTGCTTGGGTCCCTAATGTGCTGGGGGTTTCACAAACGTAGTAAAGAGATAGTCTCTGCCCCAGAGGAGTGTACAGTCATGGCTAAATGACAACATGCAGCAGGCTGATGAAACAACTGGCTGGGGAAGGAGAAGTGTTGCTGCCTATACTCCTGCCAAGTCACCTGCTTAACTGGCTCATTTGCTGACTCCTACTCTCTTTTTTTGTGCCCTCTCCCATGCCAGTCCTCACACTTGGAACTCCCGCCCCTCTTTATGCCAAAGAGCCACCCAGTCTCCTTGCAGAGTGCTAAGGATCTTGCCCTAAAGGAAATAAGTCAGTGCTCCTATTTTTGAATTTTATCTGGTCATTGTGTATATGCCAATATTAGATTGTAAGTTCCAGGGGACAGTGTGTGCTATCTCCACAACATCTGGCATGCTTGCAGCAGTTAGTGACAATGCATCATACGCCTACACTTATGCCATATGATAATGTTATATATCCCATGCCTTGGAGAATAACCATTCAACTAGGTGTGTGGTTGTATCAGAGCCTGCACCTACGAAAAACCAGGCTCCCAGACATAAATAGGACTAATTCCTATTTCTGCTATCCAGGCAGCGATAGCTGAACTGAGGAAGAGAGAGGAAGGATGGCCTTTGTGTGCCTAGAACATTAGAGAGAGAGGACGTCTATATTTAAATAAGACACCTGCCATGAGGTGCTTTCACCAATATAGCAGGCATAATTGGACTAAAGTGTCATTCAAACCAGGCAGAAGATTGAATCCCATCCCATCACACACAGACTAGGCATCTGTGACCTCCACCCTTGCTAGCTGCTATTCATTATATATAGGAACAAGTTCACACACTCCGAAAAAGCATTAACTGGTACAGATCACAGAAATCCATCTGTTTAGCAGCACAGGTCACTGAACACTTAATCTTGGGATTCTACTCTCTTCAATAGCTCTATCCTGAATGGAGAATCTAGCTCAAGGCCTTTCTACTGATACTCAAAGCTCTCTGCTACCTGAGTAATTGCCTCTCCCTGTGCAAACATGACCCCTCACAATAACTATGTTGTCCAAGAATAATGAAGCTGTTGACTAGTAAAGGGGAAGCTTCTGAGTGAAGGAGACAGAATGGAGCAGCTGGACCTAGAGTCCAGAACTCGCAAACAGAAGAGATAGGAATGACTATAGACTACACATTCAGAACTAAAAGCAAAATGAATCTTTTCAACTTAAATTTCCCTCAAACATGTCTTCACATGCAGACCAGCACAAACAAGCAAACAAAAACCTTCAGACTAAGCAAAGAATTTCTCTTTCATGCTGGGAAAGATGGAAGGGAAAGATGATTATATTTCTATTTTTAAATATGTTGGAGGTGCTTGGGTGTTGTGTTAATGGAGGCTGCAGAAGTACCTAGCCAGAGTGCTATAAAAATATAATATCTTACCTAGTTTTGTTTCTTTCTTCAGAACTAGGAGTAACAGCAGCTGGAGCTGAAGGGACCAAAACATGTTTGCCTTTCCTGTGAGGAGGAAACAAAGGCAGGAGAAATATGGATTAAGTGTAACGTGTACTAAGAGGCTTCTCTCTACGCCATACCTATCTCTCTTCCTCACTATCTAAGGGAAGATGAATAGCAGCAGGAAGTGCTAGTCTGGTGCTAGGTGTACTTTAATTTAATCTAGACAATGGAACTTGTGTTTTGCTGCTAAAGTCTTCCTGCTACAGTAAGGAGTGATTGAGAGAGAGACAGAAATGCAGAGTTCAAAGATAAAGTACAGCAAGTTTCTGCTCTGCCGCTCAGTTCTAACTACAGGCATACAGGGGACGGCTGTTTCAACTCTTTATTTACAGAGCCTAGATTATCCCCCCCTATTTAGCCACTCTGGACATTAATTAAATTTCTAACTTCAGTGACCATGACTCAGTGATTAGCTCATCAAGTCCATTCCCCTTCTGATTTACAGGGAACAAACAGACTCCCTTAGCAGATGATATATCTAATATTAAGTTTATCTTAGTCAAAAACAACAGAAAATGAAGTTTAAATGACAGATTTTGGTTTTCCAAATCCAGTTTGTGAGCAAAGCATGAAAAGTGAGTAGAACATGGTGTTTTCCCTAAATGAAATACATTAATTGGACATGACCCTATAAAACTCTGCTATATGTAAGATTATCAAAAGTGAACACATTTCTAATATAGCATCCAGCTGTATTCCCACTAATGGTGTTTGTTGGAGCTTTTTTTTGTCATGAGTTTCCCTGTCATCTTGGACAATGAAATGGGACTGATCAGTGTCACTTTTTAGTTACCATGCACACACACAAATGTTTTTATATATTTTATATAGTTAGATATGTTTTTAATCTCTACTGTAAAAAGGAAACAAAATGGTCAAAACTTCCATTCATGTAACACTAAGGCTCAGAATTTCAACAAACACACTCAAAGTGTAAAAGTTACTAGTCCCACCTCAACCTTTACACTCCCACATTGCACATAAAGCATTTTAGATTAGTATTTGAGATCACCTATATATTCTTTAATACATGCAAGCATGATTTATGTTTCTTAACCTTTCAGTTTCCAGTTTGTAAATCAAGTTTTCAAAGAGACTTCTAAAGCTACTTTCACAAATTCTGCATGTAAATAGCAACATGAGCTATATTGTGAGTACAATTTTAATGGCCAGTTCGTGAAAATTTCAACACATTTTTAACTTTTTTATGATTGGCCAGATTCTTTAGCTTTGCCACAGACAAAGCACAGCTTTCATTCTGTTTATGGGACACTTCTGTCATTAACTGAATAGATTATCTCTTTATGTTCACTTGCTAAAGATAAGCAGGAATCAGTTAAGCAGTGTGAATAAAATTAATCCGATTTTGTTGGTCTAGACTCTAGGACGCCTCTCTGTCCTCTTCACTACTACAGCTACTTTTCTTCCTCTTCAGAGGTATCCTAAACTACACATGAAGACTTAGTAGCTCAACCTAGAGTAAGACTAAAATTAGCTAAAATTCCCTTCTCCAAATTGAGCGGGAATATCTTTCTCTCAGCCTGCACAATTACTGCTTAGGACAGGTTCAGCATTAGCTCCAGAATGGGGGAATCCAAGCAATCACCCTGGAATCACAGGAAGAGCTCTGTGTCCATCTACTACCATAGAAACAGAGCATTACCGTCGCTCCCGACCATTCATTCTTGCAAAGAGTAACCTCAGAACACATTCCTTCTGCTCCCATGTCAACTGGCCAATATCCACCTTCCCTTGCTGGATATTTGTCCTGAAAAACATCAGAGAGCAGATCAATGTAGTAGGAGAATAAGACCAAACAAAACTCTTACCATCCAGCATAAAATCTCCCTTTTTCTGAACAGTGGACACATAGGAAATTCAGAGCTATGATTGAAAATCCTAAGTTTCACCCAGCTGGTCAATGATATGTAAGCAGAAAATAATCCTGCATTGGCAGGAGATGGACTATACACCTTGATCAATCTTCCCCACCTCTTTAAATTCCACAGGTTTTAATCAAGAATAAAATATAGGGCTTTTACCTCTAAGAAAGGCCCCATGTAGTCTGCAAAAATTGGACCTAAATTCTATGGCAAAGTACCTAAATTCTGCTGCAGTCTGATGGACATTCTGGAAATTTTGTGGCATCTTCAGATAAATTTCAAAACCAGAGGCTTTTATTAAATTACATTTAAAAAGGTATAAAACAATCAGTCCAGTAGCTCGTGTGTTATTGATTTTGATATTATATTACATTTATTTTATACAGTTGCCCCTTTTTCAGTTTCCATTGTGCCACAGATTTTTGTATTGACAATGAAGAACTGCTTTGAGAAGAGGTCAAGGGAGGTGTGCAACTGAGGCTTTTGGCCCACAGGGAGGCAAGGGAGACAGAGGTTGCAAGAAAAACACATTAAAATGATCAGCAATGAAATAAATAACAGCGCTGGCATTTAATTGTCATTTTTAGGTTCAGTGTTAATGTTGCCCTTTCTATTGTGTTCTGCCAGGTCTGCAGCAGCAATCAGTCCTGAACGGTTGGGTCTGCAGCCTCCCCTCCAATGCTGAACTTCTTTCCTTCCCTCCCATCACAGCAGCCTCCACAGAGATTACTAATCAGGTTATTGTTACTACACAGGGATTTTTAAGACTTAGGTTTCATTCCTATGAGCCAGGGAGATGGACACTAAATCATCTGATGTTACATGTACCATTTCTCTGCCTCCTGCAGGTCCTTGTACACACTATTTGTGCTGTGAGCGTTGTTGTTAAACGTTCTGATTTTGGGGTACTCTTCCTTCCCTGCATTTGCCTCCATCATTTTCTTCTGATAGGCAGCTTGGGCCACCTGCTTGTAGCACTTCCTGCTCGACACAATCTCACGCTTCACCTGGTCCAGAGCTTCTAAGAAGAAACTCTCTACCTCACTCCTCTCATCCAGGATGTTTTTGGCCAGTTTCTTCACTCGATTCATCTCCCGATCCTTCATCTCCAGCAGCTGCTGCAGCTTGTTGATCTCTACCATGCCTGCCTGGTTTTCAACTAAAGCCTGATGCCGTGTCTTCTGAATTTCTGTTTCAAATTCTTGGGTCATGTGACCTAGTGCCATCTCCAGTCTCTCCACCTTGTGCTGCAGTGCTTGGATCTGTGCTTTTTGCAGAGTGACTTGCCGGACCTTTTCCTGAACCAAACTCTCATTGGTTTCCTAAAGGACAAGAGAAAATTATTTGGACTCTTATCTTGGTCACCCTGAACCTCAGAATTCTTTCAACAATAACAGCACATGGGTTACATTAGACTGATGGATACTCCAGCACTTCCATGCTGGAGTGCGAGTAGTAATCTGGGTCAGGGCTCTGCCTGCAAGAGAAGCAAGTTGAAGAGTGTCTGATCTGCACACTCCCCATTGTACACACTGAACTCCTCTTAGAGGGGCACTATAGGAAACATTTTCTATTTTCTCCTCCACAATTAAAAGAACAGAATAAGAGCCTCATGTCTCTTAAGATAGCTCCAAAATCCAGTAAATTGTGGATGGGTCTGACTTGGAAAGGTGCTAGTCCCAATGAACTTGCATCTGTATCCAGAATTTGGATTTCAAGGGCCCCTTCCTAGG
This sequence comes from Trachemys scripta elegans, assembly GCF_013100865.1. Lineage (NCBI taxonomy): Eukaryota > Metazoa > Chordata > Testudines > Emydidae > Trachemys > Trachemys scripta. The sequence goes on from NC_048301.1 coordinate 43,230,667, forward strand.
GAAGAATGAAATAGAATTAGAAATCAGAGCAGGAACCTTCTCCTGCAGAAGAAAAGCTCTGTCCTCTTCTAGCTGCTTCTTGATTTTTTTTAGCTCCTCTGTCTCCTTCAGGTGATAAGCAAGAGCCTCCTGAAGACGAACATTCTCCTTAAACACTGCTCTCCCAGTGCTGTCTAACTGCCTGGAGAAGGCGAAACAAAACACAAGAGGTGACATCACAGCCTTTTGGGTTTTCCTATATTAAAATCAATACCCTAATTTCAGAGAGAGAATTAATTTATAGGACTATCACTGAGACAGCTTTGCTTCCAGCACCAGGGCTGTACCAGAAGATGGGGGATCATGGAAGTGTCACTGAGACAGCAATGCCTCAGTATCTGGACTGGAGCCGAAATTAGTCTTATGGTAGAGATGTTCGGATGGTGATGGTGCCTGCATTTAAAGTGTGAAAGTAATATAGATGCAGCCAAAGGCCCTTACCCATTTTCCCACAAAGGGTCCCTGTTGTGTATAGTAGTGTTGGCTGCCTGGCAGTTATTTGTAAGACCAAGAGTTACACTGGCTTTCTGACTCCTCATTGTAACTGGGGAACAGATAACGCAAATGGCTTACACGATGGCCTCATGGTGGGCTCTCTCTGCCAGCATTACTATCTTCTTCTCAGCCTCTCTTTCTAGTAGTTGCTGAAGGGAAGAAAAGGCTGTTTAAATACAGACTGAGACTATGTGGTACTAAAGATAAAATCAGACACAAAGCATTTTTCTAAACTCACATACATGGGATTAAACTGGCCGCTGATGCAACCCTGTATCCTAGAGGAAGAGAGGGAGTGAGCAGTCACATGCCCCTCTTGAGGGCACTGAAACCACCTCCCCGTGGGAGTGGGAACAGAGCAATTATATGGCTCCTCAGGGATCCTGATGCTCCTGTGACTTTCCCTGGAAAGCTGCACCCAATTGCCACATCATCTTATTGTATTTTTTTTTTTTACAAACACTGATGATTGTAAAATGTTCATCAAACAACAGCCAAAGCAACTCAAACCTGGGTCAATAGGGAAAGTCATATTGTTCTAATATGAGATTCCTAAATCCTTTGTAAGGCACTGTACCTTTTCTTCAATGAACCTGTTCTCCAGCCTTCCAAGAGTCTCCTGATGTTCCCTGTTTGAGATTCTCATATTCTCTTTTATCTATGATTTAAAAAAATCCCTTTAACAATCGTGCTGTATTTCAGCCTTTTAGATAAAAGTGTAGATGAAACTGTCTGGAGAGGCATCTCCCAGTTTTTGTCTTGTACTTATCAGGCCCTCGTCAGCTCCTTGCATAATCTCTGCCTCTTCTCTACCTCTCTTTAGTCATGTTACACTTTCCTTCCCTTTCATAATTTACCAGCTCCCTTGTTTTTAAATCATTCTCAAGCTTCATTAGCATACTTTCCACTAGTCTGTTAATAAATATACAGAACACGGCATAGACCCTTGTAAAACTCTCCCCAGTCTCACACAGCTAGTTACATTCTTTCTATTCATTCAGTCATCTGTGCTATCCAAAACCCAGTACCCCAATTTCTTTGAGAAAATTCTGCAGAAAGGTATATTTCATACCTTACTTCTAAAAAATTATTTATTATTTGTACTGTGGCACCAAAGAGGTTCCAATCATGGATCAGGGCTCCATTGTGCGAGGCACTATACAGACACATAGCAAATGATAGTCTCTGCCCTAAATAGTTTACAATCTAAGTGACTTACTTGTGTCAAGAGATAAGGCAGTCACTGCATTCCATCTGCCTATTGAACTGGGTATTGAGAAATCATGTTATATCATTTATAAACTCTATGGTGCTTATAGCCCAAATACTAGGTCCTCTGTACATATTCTTAAAGGAGGCGTAAGCCCCTTCTGGTATATAAATTGACTGGATCCCAGGCCCTGCAATCCTGGCCTAGTGCAGAAGGGTACGAGTCAAATATTAGCAATCCAAACTCACCTCTGTAAACAGCTTTGAGATCTATGGATAACTATCACTACAAGTACTAGATACTTTATTATAGGGCTTGGATTTGGCCCTATATTTTTCTCAAGACGTTTGCAGATTGAACATTTGTTGTATTTGTCCTCAGTATTAAAGCTAGAATAAACCTTTTAGTAGCAATCTTTCCATTTGTTGTGCTGGGGGCAGAAGCAATTGAAGAAGCCACCACCTGGCTGAAGTTGGAAATTATTCCTGTACTAACCAGCCAAGTTCAAAAAACATACTGATTCTTTTTAGGTCAAATAATGCTGACTTTATATGGTCTCCCCCAAACTATATACTAGTTCAGGAACATATAAGTCTGACCAATATAGTGCTTTCTACACTCACAGTAAGCCCTGGTTGCAGTAAACAGTCTAATAAATCAGCCTGGTGCATCTGATGTTCTTTCCATAACAGTCACTCACCATGCCGTAAAGGTGGCAGTATCACTTCTCATATAAATCGTTACAGACAAAATCATGTAGAGCATGTAGTTAGTACCAGTACAGGTTACCATGTTGAATTAACAGTTTTAAATTAGATTGTGTTAGTATTGCTTTCAGGCCATTAAAACATCCAAAATTAACACTTATGACAAACTTACATCTTCCAGTTCCTTCTCCATATGTGCTTTCTTCTTGCGAAATTCTTTTATTGTTTTCAGTTCCAACTGAATTAAGCCAATTTCTCTGGCTTTTTTGCTGAATTTCTCCTCCAGATCCTTCAACTGCACAGAATAATGTTCTGCCTGCAAATCAGAAATTCTAATCAAGAAGGGAACAAGTCACAACCATTCAACAATATCACTCTTGGAAATGGACAGCCAATGCAAATTAATAACTTTTATGTGCAGAATTTTAAAAAGTCACTAAATTAATTAGACTTATCACTAGAAGGAAAAGCAACAAGCTGGATAGAATCAAACTACCAGCAAAAGAGGAGGCCTAGAAAGAAATATTATGTTTAGAGCTATCTTTTAATAATACGTCAATTCCCAGTCTGTTCTGTTCCTTGTTATTTTTAGGGATGGATGGGCAAGAGGTCCTTGAAGAGCCTACCTCATGCAATTTATTGCTTAAGGGCGGGGAATAGCAGACTGCTGTAGTCTGCAAATTAGACATGTTTCTGTTGTATCTCTGCCCACACCTTATCTATAGGTATTATTACTGGTATCTGAGATAGCAAACCACACTCACAGCTAGAAAGGCCTTGTATAGTCCCCACCCCACTTCTCTTTTGCAGGTTTTTTCCTCATGCCAGGGGTTTACCTCAAAACCTTTACTGCATATCAACTCTTTCTAACTTGCTCATCTTACTATAACCAAAACCACTGCTCAGCCTGCTGTGAAGGCCTCGTTCTGAGGGAAAAGAGAAAAGTTCACTCACCACTTTCTCATTCTCTTCTTGGGCCTGCTGCTTCAAATCTGCCAGCTGTTGCTTCAGTTTTGCAATCTGCACAAGATGAAAATAGAGAAGCCATCATCATGGGGAAAACTCAGTGGGTATTCACCCACAAAAGCTCATGCTCCAAAACGTCTGTTAGTCTATAAGGTGCCACAGGACTCTTTGCTGCTTTTACAGATCCAGACTAACACGGCTACCCCTTTGATACTCTCCCCCAATTGTTTACCCCTCCTCAAGCCTCTTTATGGGATCACATCAAGAAAGCTACAGCAACACAGAAAAGGCCTCTCATTTATAGGATTTAAGTGGGGACTGTGGGGGAGGCTGTGTAGGACTGTGTACGCTAACCCTACACTGATTCTGTGTTGGCAGAATTCCTCATAGGCCACTGCAGCCCCCACTATGCCACTAGAGCAGCATATGGGGCCACGGGCCACAATGGGACCCCAGAATCAGTCCCCCGCTTCTTGTACTGTATGTTTGGAGTTGAGGCTCTTTGACCTGCCCACTCTCTCTTACTGAAGAAACCCTTATAAATGTCAACAGGGGAGCAGAAAAACCCAATCACTGTGGCTGATATTGGAGAAACTCAAAACAAAGTTACACAGATATTGTAAAAACACTCCTGGTCTCAGGAGCAAATGTGCATCTAGCTTTGACTTCACATATTTAAAATATGGCCTGCAGGTGTCAGAAGAGGCTGACTATTGCTGGTCCTGCCAAAGGCGGTCTAATGCAGGGAAGATAACTCATTAACACTGTACATCTGCTTTAAATATTTGGGCAATTCTGGATCCAGTTACTTTCACTAGGAAACTTGTCCATATTTCCAAACTAGAAAATTGCAGCTTCCTCCAGTGAAAATGTTCCAATGAAAACAGTAAAGATGCACATCATCCATGCCAAGCATCCTTCTTTTGGATGTGCTCAACTCACCCTGTCTGCTTACAGCATCCGCCGAAAGCATAGTGCGACTGGCAGATTGTTGCCCCTTTCCCACAATGCTCATCAGAGCTGCCCGGAGCATGTGCAGAATATGTGTGGTATATAGAAGATGATACTACCTGTGCGCCATTTTTTATTTGTTCCATCAGCTGCTTCAAAAGGCTCTTATGCTGCATGTGCACCATGAGCAGCAGGTCCTATGGTCACCTCACATTTGCTGGGGACATTGTGGAGAGTCTGCATCTCCCTCTAAACCTGCTGTCAAGACATCCATCGGCCTGCAGGCTGCTACACTGCCACCTTTGGTGTGGATGCTCAGAGGGGTGCAGGGAGTGGTGGACAGGTTTCTTGGTTCTCTGCACATACCTGCTCTTCTTTCTCCACATCCTGCTTCTTGAGAAAGCTGATCACCTCGACTGTGTCCTTCTCCAGACGGTGCTGCTGCCATGCCAGCTCCTCATTGTTCCTGGCCAGCGTACGTGCAGCCTCGCGATACTCGGCCCGGGAGATCTCGGTCACCTCTAGTCGGGCTTCCCATAGTGCTGCATTGGCCTTGGCCCGCTCAGCCTCAGACTCCTTATCCACCTTCGACTCAGCCTTGCCCCCCTTCTTCGGCCTGTGAGGAAAAGCTGAGGCACATGGGTACCCCGAGGACCCTGGAACTCCCACCCCTCTGGGACCCCACGGTCAAGGACTCCCTCTGCCCTCTCCTCCCTCTGCCCTTCGCTCCCGCATTGCCTGGTTACCTGCTCCATTATCTCCCTATTCCCGCCCCCCCTTACCTCCCCCTTTCCCTTCCTCCCCCCCCCCGCTCCGCCCTTCCCCCGTTACCCTGGTTACCTGCCCCCTCATCTCTCCACTTCCCTCGCTTGCCAGTTACCTCCCGCGCTTCGCGCCTTTCCCCTTCCGCATCTTGGCCCCGGCGGGAAGTTGCGGGCGTCGATTCGCAGCACGGATCAGTCTCTACGGAATCTTTGTGACAGGAGCTCGCGGCGACCTGTTACTATGGAGACTAGAAGGCGGGGACTAGTGACGAGATAAGTATGCGACCGTGATGTCAAGTGCGCTGACGTGACACGCGGCACCGGCGAGATGTGGGGTCCCGAGCGCACCGGCGAGGCGGTGAGTGCAGACCCCGGGAGCACGCGGGGAGAGTGACACCGCTCCCGTCCCATGGCCTGGAGCCCCCTGCGCGGACCCTGAGCCTGCCTGGGTCCCACACAGAGACTTCGGCTCCCTTTGCCCCGCGCAGAGACCCAGCCCGGCTCCCGCCCCCCTTCCCGAGATCCTCGCTCCCCATAGACCCAGCCAGTTCTCACTTCTCTCTGTACCTACACCTTCCACTGTACCCACACCCTGCGCCATCCAGAGACCCTCTGCTCCCCCTATACCCATTGCCTCCTTTTATCAGATCTTCTCCTGCTCCCTCCCTACCCGCTCCATCCTTGACCTCCACAGCTCACTTTGTTTCTCCCCATACCCACTCCTCTCATACCCCCTGTTTACCCGATGGAGACCCATCATTTCTTCCTTCATTTAAAACTTCTGCTCCCCATACTCGTCCTTTGTCTCTGCCCCACTATGGAAACCTTGTGCTCCCCATATACTTACTCTTGCTCCCAACACATAGATCCCCTCATTTGCCCAGATTCTTGCCCTGCCCACAAAGATTTGCTGCTCTCCCCCACCCATCACCATAAATTCCTCGTTGCTTACACAGATCACTATGTTCTCTCCCTGCCCCCCAAAAATCCATCTTCATCCATCTCAGCCCTCCACACAGCTATCTATCCCCCTGCTGCTCCTTGCTCTTCCCCACCAATCCCCATACTCTCTATGCCCATATTTGCCTCTGGAATCATCCAAGGTTGTGGAAAAAAAATATTTTTTTCCCTCCAATTTCTTTATTACTCTGAAATATTTACAGGAACATAACACATGTCTGAAAGCTTTTTGACACTGGAAATGTTTTGCTCTAACTTCAATCTGTGAATGAAAGCTAACTATTTAAAAAAGTTAAAAGAAAAATTATGAGACTGTCAGTGTTCTTCTTAGGCATATCAGGAAACCGTGGGTTATAGATTAGCCTAGGGAAAGAGGAATGGGTGGAATGCCCACTCCACTTCTAAAATGACCTTAACATCCATAACCTCTTCATATCTTGCACTGTCCAGCTCCTGGCTCTCACAGAGACCTGGATCCCTTTGACACTGCGTCTGCAGCTGCCCCATCTTACCGAGGCCTCTCCTTTTCTTACACTGATTTCCCGGGATCAGAATATGTTGGGCTTCTTTCTGATTGCTATTTCCCCTATATCTTCCCTCTTCTCACTCTTTCTCTTCCTTTGATTAACACTGCATCTGACTCTCCTCTCCCTCTTCATGTTGCTATCATCTACTCTCCACGCCTCTGTCCCATTGCAAGTCTGCCCTGCCAACCCCCAGTCCTGGCTCATCCCCTAAGTCTGTTTCCTCTGATCCAGCTCTCACGCTGCAGAGCATCTCTGGTAGAAATCCCATGACCAGACCGACTTCCTCCATTAGAAATTCCTTCTGTCTTCTTTTAATTCTGCCATCTTCCCAGTTAACAACTCTACTTCTCCAACTTAATTGAATTTCATATGTGAAATCTGAGCTGCCTTTTAGCCCTTTGACTCTCTCTGCAAGCCCTCCACTTCTGTCTGTACAGGATCTTGCTGATTTATTTCAGGAAAAAATTGACAAAGTATGATGTGACTTTCCCCCACCCTTTTGCTTGCCTTCCCTTACCCCCCCCCCTCCACCCCTGAACACTTTCTTCCTTCTCCCTGGTCACAGATGCAGAAGTTAACATGCTTTAGTGTCTTCCATCTTTTTTAAAAAAACCTATCCATGATCACACTTGCCTATTCAACTACTGCTCAATCTCTCTTTTATCTCTGAGCTCATTTGATGCCCTGTTTACAGTTGCTGCTGGAGTTCCTCTTCTCTAGTTCTGTCTTAGATCCTCTCCATTCTGGCTTCCTCTATCATTCAACTGAAACTGTTCTCACCAAAATCTCTAATAACCTCTTCTTATTCAAATCTCAGAACCAGTACTCCATCCTCGTCGATTTGTCAGCCACCTTTGATACAGTTGACCATGCAGCTCTTCTTTAAATCTTGTCCTCCCTTGGTTTCTGGGACTCTGTCCTCTCCTGGTTCTCCCGCCTCTTTAATCACTCCTTCAGTGTTTCCTTCAGAGCATCCTCCTCATCCACCCTTCACCTTTCTGTGACAATTCCACAGGGTCCTTGGTCCCTTCTCTTCTTCCTCTGCACCTTATCTCTGGATAATCTCATCTGCAAACACAGATTCAACTACCATCTCTATGCAGGTGGCTCACAGATCTGCCTCTCTACTCCAGACCTGTATCCCTCTGTTCAAACTAAAATATTAGCCTGTCTCTCTGATTTCTTCTCGTGGATGTCTGTTAGCTCAAGCTCAACATGGCTAAAATAATGGACCTTATTATTTGCAGTAATAAAGTTCATTATTACTTTTCCATGATTTTCTGCTGTCAGCCAGGGGCTCAGAATGGGGGCCCCCGCTGTTGGCCGCCCAGGGCTGAGAGCGGGGGCTCCCACTATCGGCCGTCAGGGGCTGAGAGCCGGAGATGAGAGGGGGGCTCCCGCTGTCGGCTGCTTGGGGCTGAGAGACAGGGCATGGGGCTGAGAGCGGGGGCTCCTGCTGGCTGGGGCTGAGATCCGAGACCTGGGGCTCCCACTGTCAGCGCCATGCACAGCGGGGCTCCCGCTGTCAAAATTGCGGTGGAAGCCTAATATTGCAGAATCAGCAGTTTCTGCAATATCGCAAGTTAAGTGGGGCCTTATGCACCACCCTTTTCTCTGGCCTTGACAAATTCATTCTTACTCCATTCGTATCCATTCAGAATGTTGCTGCAAAGATGGTTCTTCTAGCGCATCACTTTGACAATGCTACCCCTCTCTTTGCATCCCTCCACTGTTCCCTCCTTCTCTATCACATTAAGCAAAAGCTACTTGTCTTAATTTCAAGGCCTTTCATGGCCTATCCCCATCCTACCTGTCATTTCTTATTCTGTATCAAAAGGTCAACTCCCATGATGCCAGCCTCCATCACCCACTTGTTAAATATTCAAACAAGCATCTTCATGCTTTCTTCCATGTTGCCCCATGCTTGGGAGAAACTCCCCATAAACCTCTGCAAATACATTTAATTGTTCTACTTCAAATCTGTCCGTAAAACCTCCTTTGCCATCATGCCTATAAAACCCTTGACAATGGTCTTTGTGCTGTGTTTGTATAGTGCCTAGCACAATGGGGTCCTGATCCAAGATTAGGGCTCCTAGACACTATGGTAATACAAATAATAAAGATAGAAGAGTGTGGGTGGAAAAAACTGCTATTGGGTATTAAAAATGGGAGTAAGTGGAGCTCTAAACTGTCTGAGGAGGCTTAGTTTGCCAGAATCAAACAAAAGTAGAGCTGGCTAGTTCATCTGTTGGGGTTTTTTTTTTTTTTTTTTAGTCTTTAGGTTAGTGTTGAATTCACTAGATGTTTGTCATTCTGACTATAGTAAATGTGGAAGCTTCTGGTCAATATTGCATACAGGTGACAAGTGTCTATTCATTACCAAATATCAGTATATGAATTTCTTACTCAACATACCTAAAGTTGAAGTGGTAGAAAGCAAGTTATTGATTTTTACTGAAATGATTAAATTCTTATAAAGTAAAAAGTAAATGTTATTAAAAAGTTGTAAATGACAATATACAAAAATTCTTGCTCATGTGAGAAAATCGGTTTCTTCAAGACTAAATACATCATTGAATGAAATTTTGTCTATAGGAGTCAGCAGGAGAGTAGAATATTGAGGTTGCTGAGCCTGCAATTGAGACACTTTTGGTGCTATCATCATTGAAATGTAGCTGCAATTTATTAATCGTATTATAGTAGCAATTTGTCCTTGTTCTACGCATTCCAGCAGCACTTTAATATCAACTTCTTTGAGAGGCAGTCGGGTTTTTTTTAACATCCTAAAAATGGCAAACAGCAGTTGGTGATTGTGCCGTAAAAACAACTGAGTCTCAAAGTTTCAAGCCTTCTTGTGTGTTACCATCACTTTTAATGTAGCATAATATGAACAATTTAAAGAAGTGATTGAAGCACTTCTCATTGAATATTCTGGAACAGACAGGTCTGCTATTAGATGTTACAAGTGCAGGGGGAGAGGAAATTTAAAGGAAGGGCTAAAAGAATAAACAGATATTATGGAAGGTGATTGATCAGACATGTAAATGATTTAATAAGTAACAAACAACCATACAGGGAAAAATGTTCCTACTTAATGCTATTGATTCCACATAGGAAACAAAAACCACAGAATATTTTATTCAAGTTGCTGAAGATGCCATCCAATAGAATACTGAGAAAAATAAGTCAACGACATTTTTGTCATTTGTTCTGACAGTAAAAATGAAATGATTGTACTAAGACCTCATCCTTTCATCCTAAATTTTTGACACATGGTTGTTCAACACCCTGTTTAGCAATTGGTGAGAAAGAAATAATGCCAAGCACTAAGGCACATTATGGAAGTCCAAAAAGTCTGTAGCCATAATGTCACCATAATGGTTGGTTGATTGAAAAAAGAGGATTGATGTTGCAGCTTCCCAGCGGCACTCGTGGAACATTTAGGAAGATTGTCTATATTTGCATCCAATTACCATAGATATGCTGATATTTGCACTCAGTACAAGGAAGACTGAGCAAAACAAAGCATGCATTTTACACAACAGGGGACTCTGTAAGGAGGCATTACATTTATAAAAACAAATTAAGGTTCTATTGGGACAGAAATTGACAGATTATAGGCAGATGAGACTGCTGTTGCAATCTCAGTGGAAATCTATCTTGATCTAATTAACAAAATTGAAATCCCAATAGGACACAATTTATAAAAAAAAATAAATTGAGCCCTGGTACAGGAAGAAGAGGCTGAAAGTGGCTGCTAGAACATAATTGTGAGTTTGTTCCTTTTCTTCTACCATTTAAAATTGAAGATCCAGAATTGTACCCTAAATCTACATTTGCAAAGAAAGTTATCACTTTATTCAGATGACTTGTCTCGCAGTTTGGAATATATTGGCTGCTGGTGTAGCACTGCAGTTGCATGTCATTTTCACCCACAACATTTAAAGTTCAAAATTATTTCAGCGCTAGTAACGCTTAAAGGCTAATGGATGCAAAATTCTGGCAGTAAAATCACAGAAGAAGGAACTGTTGAATTCAGAATCAATAATTTTAAAAAGTCCTGCACTTCTGTGTGACCAGCTCAGCATCAAGAGAGCACTCCTTTCCTACATTCTCATGATTCTGGTTAAAATTTCATCATGAGTTATGTGCTGAAAAAGTAAATACACGGGTAAAAGTGTATTTCTATCTAAAGTCATATACATGAAAGTTCTAGGAATAAAAGTTAGGACTCTGGGAACTTGATTTTGCTTACAGAACTGCAGGCATTTCATTTTGGACAATGTGGGGCTTCCAGGAGTGCTGAAACAATTTTTATAGTGTGGGTGCTGTGGATGAAAACTATGTATTTGGTGTTTGTTATTGCAGTAGAACCTCAGAGTTACAAACACCTCTGGAATGGAGGTTGTTCATAACTCTGAAATGTTCATAACTGAACAAAACGTTATAGTTCTTTTGTAAACTTTTGAAAGAACATTGACTTAATACAGAAGAAAAATGCTGCTTTTAATCATAATTAAAATGAAACAAGCACCTTGTCAAATCTTTTTAAACTTTCCCTTTTTTTTTTTAAGTAGTTTACATTTAACACTGTACTATACTGTATTTGCTCACTTTATTTTTTTATTTTATTTTTTTTGTCTCCGCTGCTGCCTGATTTCGTATTTCCAGTTCCAAATGGGGGGGGGGGGCGTGATTGACCGGTCAGTTTGTAACTCTGAGGTTCTACTGTACTACTTCAAGCCAATGGGTGCAGCAGCACCCCCAACACCTCTAGTTCCAGCACCACTGATGGCTTCTCATGTTGGAGAAATAAGCGTACAAAGTGAATCACTTAGTTTCTGCCTTTTGTTTCCTAATTTATTTATTTTTTGGGTGTGTGTGGGGGGGGGGGGGGGGG